>NC_056728.1:1240246221-1240391221 GCF_019279795.1 Protopterus annectens
CGTGATGCAGGAGAGGAGAGATTTAGGTTATATGTCCAGTGGAAAAGCACTTGCAGTCAGTTTTTTGACAAAGGGGTCTTTTGAGTTGAACTCTGAAGGTGGGGAAGAGGAGACTTCTTTATGGTCAAGAGAAGTGATTACCAGAGTTTGGGTGCAAGAATTGAGAAGGAATGATTGGTACAGTGCAGTTTAGTTTGGAGTCTGTGGAGTGAGGGAGTTAATTTGGAGAGGTTGCGGTTGTAGGGGGTGGTTTTATTGTGAAGTTTGGCTGCAAGAGGTGAAAAGGCATCTGCTTGAAGTAGTTTGAAAACAAGAGACCCTAGGACTAGACCAACTCTGCAAGAGACTGTTAGCCATTTGGCCTTGGAGATGATGATGCAGTGGTGTTCCTGAGGGGAGGAATTGGAAATGAATAAGCAGATTTTGCTTTCAGCAAATTGTAGAGTGGACGAGTTTTTTTTAGAAGCTGTGGCTATGATGGGAAGCCCATATTCAAGTTGAGCAAGGATTTTCCAGGACCAGAATAAAAGATAACTTATATTTTTTCCTGATGTTTTCAGTGTGGCTCTGGAAGTTAGGTGACTTGTCTAGTCATAAAACTTAGGATTCTTTTTCAGCTTTTGTGAGGTTCCAAATATCATACGTTTTGTTTTAGCAAGGTTAGGAGTAGCCTATGGCTGTTTAGCCAAGAATTAAAGAAGTGAAATCAGACTGAAGCTGGGTTTTTATAGTTGAATGTGAGGACTGGATTGAAGAATAACTGTGTCATCTACATAAAGAGTAATGGAAAGGCAAGGGAGATCAGATGGCAGCTTGTTAATGAAGACTGAAAATAAAAGAGGGGCGAGTATGGATCCCTGGGCCAAACCTGTGGTAAGGGGTGTTGTGGGTGATAGGAATGGGCCTAATATGACTCTGAAATAACTATTTGTTAAGGAATGTTGGAATCAGGAGGTAGTGCTGGGGATAACCCGTATTTCTTGGAGAGAGGGAAAGAGCAGGAAGTGGCCCATTAGATTAAAATCTTTGGTATGGTCAATGAAGAGAGCTCCTGAAAGGTTTCCTTTATCCATTTTGAAAAGGACCATAGTGTTGCCATTGTTCTCCAGGAAGCCTAGAATCCATGTTGTTTAAGAGTGAGGAGGTGGTACTGTAGGAAGGAAGTGTACAGTTAGTTGTAGATTAGTTTTTTAAGTATTTTCCCAAGTGTTGAGAAGATGGAGGTAGGGTGAAAGTGGGAGGTATTTACTGGTTGAGGTTGTTTGAGAAGGGGTTTAACCAGAGTAGTTTTCCATATGTCTGGCATTGTATTTTGAATTAAGCAGAGGTCATAAATATGTAGAAGAGGTTTGGTAAGGAAGTCTTTACAGACTGATCTAAACCAAGAGAGTAAATTGTCTGCAGCAGGGGGTGCATCCAGGGGTAGGTTTTCTAGAAGTGGAACAAGTTCCTTGTATGTAATTATCTTAAAATAGAAGAGGAGAAAAAAAAGGAAAGGGGCTAGGTGAGTTGCAGGTAAAGGTAGAGGTTGCAATACTATGAAGTGGCTGAATTATTTGATAAAGTCAAATGTTGAGATTTGGCCTGAGATATCTGATTGGTGATAGGAGAGGAGGTGAGATCAGAGGATTTATGGCCTCTGAGAAGATTTACTTCCTGCCAAAAATATTTGGGTTTGCCTAGAAGAGCAAGTTGCTTAATTTTGAAGTAGTTGGTTCTGTGCCTTCATATGGCTTGCTTAGCTAGGTTACATAGAGATTTAGACAGAATGATTTTCTGGTGAGGTGATTTGTTTCCATGAGGACCACACATTGTCACTAAGCTTGATCAGAGCTTTCAGTTCAGTGGTTAGCTAGAGGGTTTTGTTGTATATGAAAATGAGCTGTGTTAGAGGGAAGAATTTGTCTTAAAGTTGAAGGGTATGTGTCAGAACTGTTGCAGCCAACTTGAGGTTCTATAAGTTGGCAATGGGAGACCATTTGAAAGTTACTAGGTGCTTTTGAGGTTGCCTGAATTGATGGTGGATCTGGATCTGAAGATAATTAGTTTGGTTGCAGTTTCGGTGACTGATAGATAATTTGGAAGGTTACTTGGCAGTGGTCATTAAATAAGGATGGAAGAACAGATATATCAGAGAAGAAGGTGGGGTTGTTAGTGACCAGCGGGTCCAGGAGGGAGCGGTTGTTGATTTGGAGATTTTGATAGACATATACACATATATCAACATAATAGGGTAAAATTGTTATGTGGGTGTTAAGTAAATGGGTCTGAAATTCATTCCACATAGTTTAGGTATATATTGTCTTCTGCAAAGAGTTATTTATTGCAGTTATAAGTATCCATCTGTATGTTTTAAAATGTATAATGTATGTGGGGGGGCTATGCCCCTCACCCCCCCTAACTATATATACTAACTCCAGGATCGCACTGCAGTGGGGTAAAGGGCGTATATCTCTTACGTTTATGTGTCAGTGTTATGAGTTTCAGTCAAATGAGTTTTCAGTGTTTTGAACATTTCATGTTCTGGTCTCAGTCAAATGAATTTAAGTCATATGAAATTTCGATCATGTGTAGTAGACCCAAGTAAATACATGTGTCTAAGCTTGTGCTCACCAGAAAATTATTTTAACATGCTTTCACCCATTTCTATTAATAAAGTGAGGGCCTTCCTCAGATCTCACTATGCTAGTAATTATTAGCATGGTAGTTCATACAATTGATATATATCAATATATGAGCAATTCAATTTGACATTAAATTAATCCTCAGGTACCAAATATAACTAAAGGAGTTGCAAAGTTGCAATGGAAGTAAAAGTAAAAATTAAAATCTAACTTAATTCATATAAAAAAATTAAAATAAACAAACATGTAGTACTGAAAATAAATAAAAATAAGCTCAAGCACAGACATATAGTACTATAGCTATATAAAAGACTGCATGTATTATTGTGTTTTAGTAAAAGTTGCAATTTTATAGTTTCCTTAACTCAAGTATGGTGTTAATGGAGCATGTCTGACTGCGTCCAGGCATGCTTTAAGCTTTAAGTCTAATCTTCCATTTGAATTCTTTTTCCCCTAGCTTTGTGTTTAGATTGCCTTGTAATGGGCCCAGTTTGAGTCTATCAATGACATGACAAACAAACATTCATAGTTCCTGCAGACCTGTGTACGTCTAGATAGTGGGTTGTTGAAGTCCTTAAGCCTGATGTCCGAGAGGTGTTTGGTCACTCATCTTCAGAAGGTTAATTGTTTTTCCTATGTAGAAGGCTTTGCATGTTGTGCAGTTTGCCTGGTGTTCCGTTAAGTTGCTATTGCAGTTATATCTGCCAATGCAGACAAATATTTTTCTTTTTTAGTTTGAAAATATAAAATAATTCTTTTGGCTCATAAATGCACAACATCTTTAACCTGGGGGATGCAAAGAAAGCTTCCTACCTGTAGCTCTGTGGATGTATTCATTTATTTTTCATTTTCTATCCAGCTTCTAATATTTCTACCTTTTAGATAAATAAAGAATAGATGACAGTCCAGAACCTGACTGCTAGATTGGTTACCCCTTATGATGCTCCAGTTTTCAACTATTTTTTTTTTTATTTTTATATGCGAATCCTTGGAATATGTTAGGATCATATTTATTTTATGTTTGTCATTTCCTTCATTGATGCTTGGTTGCATGGCATGTGACGGTTTTCTTCTAGCTGATTTAGCAGATCTGAATCATTATTTTGTTTGATGAGTTTTATGGGTCCCAGCATGCTGGCCACCAAATCCTTACTGTATCCTCTTTCCAGAAAATCTTGCTGTAGTTGTTCTATGTTGGTGAGAAATCAATCCATTTCTGCAGGGACTCTGGCTAATCTCATTTCCTGTGATTTGACATTTTTCTTAATGATTTTGGGGTTTATGCTGTTAGCATGTAGAAGGAGATCTGCTCATGTAGGTTTTCTGTAAAGGTCAGGCTTTAGCTTCTCCTCATTTCTGTCTTTACAGATGGTGATGTCCAGGAATTCCACCTTAGAACAATAGTGCTTGGTGCAGAGTAAAACGTCCGCAGCACTTTCAATGTAGAAGAAGCTGTGCAGTTTCTCTATTAGAAAGAAAATGCACACAAACACAAACACACACACACACACACACACACACACACACACACACACACACACACACACACACACATATATAAATGCACACACATAAATGTAATTATAGATACTACACATTCACACACACACACACACACACACACACACACACACACACACACACACACACACACATAAATGCACACACATGCATGTAAGTATAGACACCACACCTTCCCACACACACAAACACACACACACACACACACACACACACACACACACACACACACACACACACACATATATAAATGCACACACACAAATGTAAGTATAGACACTACACATTCACACACACACACACATACATGCACAGACACACGTCTACCTATCTATCTATCTATCTATCTATCTCTCTCTCTATCTATCTATATTAACCAAAGAGTAAAAAGGTCAGACAGACAAATTAGTAAATACTACAAGACAAATCTAGCAAAGCTAAAGATTTCACTGTGTGATACCTTAAACCTCCTGTAATGGAGGCCCGTTGGTGTGTTTCTAAAGTATAGTCAAGCAGTCCAATTATGATGTGCTGACAAGGAGTTATTTGCATATATCTCATGGCATCAAATTTGATTTCCACATGAAATGAACATAGAGAAAGTGTATGTGTATGTCCGTGTTTGTGTGTGTGTGTCTGTGTGTGTGTGTGTGTGTGTGTGTGTGTGTGTGTGTGTGTGTGTGTGTGTGTGTGTGTGTGTGTGAGAGAGAGATCATTTGGTAGACATTCTCTATAGTTTCAGTGGCACTGTTTCTTCCTTAGTACAATAGGCTTAGACAATAGCAACAAGTTAATCATTGTTTCTTTCCTAAATGGTCCTTTGTGTATGCTTAACTAGCATAACAAACCCTAGACAAGAAGTACTCCCCTGGGGAATTTCTGAAGTATGCCCATTCGAATGTGAAACAGAATCTGTCAAAACCATACTGTACATTCCATAGTTAAACTTCTTTTTGCAATATCCGCAACATCTGTCTCTTGGCACTGAAGTACCTGAAATGGAAGCATATTTCAAGAAAGTGTACTGAACAGCAACTGTTGCTATGCTACAGCACTCCAGTCAGAAGCGTAGCAAAAGCATGCCATGTTCAAAGAAGCAACATTATTTCTGTTACTTCATAACTCTTATTCTCCAGCAAAATAGCAAAAGATAATACCGAAAGCTTATTTTCTTTGATTACAAAAGGTAGAGCTTTTCTTTCCTTGATTCACTAAGATTTATGTAGTGTGCTGTGTAGTATCCACCCCTTCAGTTTTCTCCGATAAAGTTATATGAAAAAAAGAATCTTACACGTTTTAATTCTTATTCTCTTAGCAGTCCCCATTGCTTTTTTCCTCATTAATTAAAAAGAAAAAAAAACAGACACTGGTAGTGATAGTTTATATGTGCCTGCTTTCACAATAGTACACAAATTTAGAACATTTTACTGAAGTAGAAAACAATATTCAAGAAGAGGAGGATGAGTTTGAGGGCAGCACCAAGGATCAAATGGTGGAAATTGAAAAAGGGTAATTGTGAGGTGATATTCAGGGAAGAGTTAAGACAGGCACTGGGTGGCAGTGAAGAGTTACCGAATAGCTGGGTAACTACAGCAGAGCTAGTAAGAGAGATGGCTAGAAAGGTGCTTGGTGTTACATCTGGAAAGAGGAAGGAGGACAAGGAGACCTGGTGGTGGAATGAAGAAGTACAGGAGAGTATACAGAGAAAGAGATTGGCGAAAAAGAAGTGGGATTGTCAAAGAGATGAAGAAATGTATAAGGAGATGATGTGCATGGCAAAGAGAAAGGTGACGAAGGCTAAGGATAAGGCGTATGAAGAGTTGTATAAAAGGTTGGACACTAAGGAGGGAGAAAAGGACTTGTACCGATTGACTAGACAGAGGGACCGAGCTAGTAAAGATGTGCAGCAGGTAAGGGTGATAAAGGATAATGAGGGAAACGTACTCACAAACAAGGAGACTGTGTTGAGCAGATGGAAAGAGTACTTTGAGGGGCTGATGAATGAAGAGAATGAGAGGGAGAGAAGGTTGGATGATGTGCGGATAGTGAATCATGAAGTGCAGTGGATTAGCAAGGAGGAAGTAAGGATAGCTATGAAGAGGATGAAGAACAGAAAGGCTATTGCTCATACCTCTCAACTGTCCCTGATTTTCAGGGACGTCCCTGATTTTGACTCAAATTTTAACTCTGTCCCTCTTAATCCCTCCTAAAACTAGTGACTTTTGGAGGAAAGGTGCTGAATTACATTTAATGAATAATGACACTAATTAAGAGTTATAAACTTCTTTTACTTCAGAAAATTTGTATTAATTCAAATGCTCTGATTCTGTCAATGTTTCAAGTTAATAGAACTAATATTTTAATAGTGTCCCTGATTGTCCCTGATTTTTTCTTGACTTGTCCCTGATTCTGTTGAAATTTGTCCCCAATTGGTTGAGAGGTCTGCGTGTTGCTCCCGATGACATACCTGTGGAAGCATGGAGGTGTTTAGGTGAAATGGTGGAGTTTTTAACTAGATTGTTTAATGAAATCCTGGAAAGTGTGTGGATGCCTGAGGAATGGAGAAAAAGTGTTTTGGTCCCAATTTTTAAGAATAAGGGTGATGTGCAGAGCTGTAGTAACTACAGAGGGATTAAACTGATCAGTCACAGCATGAAGTTATGGGAAAGAGTAGTGGAAGCTATGTTAAGAAGGGAGGTGATGATTAGTGATCAGCAGTATGGTTTCATGCCAGGAAACAGCACTAGAGATGCGATGTTTGCTCTGAGAGTGTTGATGGAGAAGTACAGAGAAGGTCAAAAGGAGTTGCATTGTGTCTTTTTGGATTTAGAGAAAGCATATGACAGGGTGCCTAGAGAGGAGTTGTGGTACTGTATGAGAAAGTCGGGAGTGTCAGAGAAATATGTAAGAGTGGTACAGGATATGTACGAGGGTAGTGTGACAGCGGTGAGGTCTGCGGTGGGAGTGACAGATGCATTTAAGGTAGAAGTGGGATTACATCAAGGATCAGCTCTGAGCCCTTTCTTATCTGCAATGGTGATGGACAGGTTGACAGACGAGATCAGACAGGAGTCCCCGTGGACTATGATGTTTGCAGATGACATTGTGATCTGTAATGAGAGTAGGGAACAGGTGGAGGAGACCCTGGAGAGATGGAGATATGCTCTAGAGAGAAGAGGAATGAAGGTCAGCAGGACTAAGACAGAATATATGTGTGTTAATGAGAGGGAGGATAGAGGAATGGTGAGGATGCAGGGAGTAGAGGTGGCAAAGGTGGATGAGTTTAAATACTTGGGATCAACAGTTCAGAGTAATGGTGAGTGTGGAAGAGAGGTGAAGAAGAGAGTACAGGCAGGATGGAATGGGTAGAGAAGAGTGTCAGGAGTGATTTGTGACAGACGAGTACCAGTAAGAGTGAAAGAGAAGGTCTACAAGAGGGTTGTGAGACCAGCTATGTTATATGGGTTGGAGACAGTGGCATTGACAAAAAGGCAGGAGTCAGAGCTTGACATGGCAGAGTTGAAGATGTTAAGATTTGCACTGGGTGTGACAAGGATGGGCAGGATTAGGAATAAGTATATTAGAGGGTCAGCCCAGGTTGGAAGGTTTGGAGACAAAGCCAGAGAGGCAAGATTATGTTGGTTTGGACATGTGCTGAGGAGTGATGCAGAGTATATTGGGGAAAAAGATGCTAAGGATGAAGCTGCCAGGTAACAGGAAAAGAGGAAGGCCTAATATAAGGTTTATGGATGTGGTGAGAGAGGACATGCAGGTGGTTGGTGTGACAGAGCAAGATGCAGAGGACAGGAAGAAATAGAAATAGATGATCTGCTGTGGCGACCCCTAATGGGAGCAGCCAAAAGAAGAAGAAGCAGAAGAAGAAAACGATATTCTAAACAATGCATTGGTTTGCATATTTTGTGCTGTTTTATCATACTTTAAAAAAATCGCAGGCAGTAGTATGCAGACTGATAAGGCTTGGACAGCAAATTGTATAGCATATGCAATGTAGGTTGCTCCTTCACATACCTGGCAGTTACACATTGCTATGAGAAACAGTTCTCATTCTGAGTCTTAAAACGTCTGTCATTCAGTATTCATTATTAAGAATGTTTAACTAATATTCGTGGTAAATATTATTAAATCATACTAATATTTTGTTAAGTATAACAACACATTTTAATCATGCTGTGAGCTCTGGGTTGAAGCCATTACAGCATTGTTAAGTATTCCAAATTTTGCCTATTTATTCCAAATTTTGAGCTGCAGATTTATAATTTTTTTTTAATGGAATGGTCCTTTATGCAGAGGTTGAAACCCCTTGTTTTCCTATGTGTAATTTCACCCCCACCCCTTATTTAATTATTTTATTTTATTTTATTTTTGTTCCAGCTATAGCTGAAAGGCTCCTTCACATACCTGGCAGTTACACATTGCTATGAGAAACAGTTCTCATTCTGAGTCTTAAAACGTCTGTCATTCGGTATTCATTATTAAGAATGTTTAACTAATATTCGTGGTAAATATTATTAAATCATACTAATATTTTGTTAAGTATAACAACACATTTTAATCATGCTGTGAGCTCTGGGTTGAAGCCATTACAGCATTGTTAAGTATTCCAAATTTTGCCTATTTATTCCAAATTTTGAGCTGCAGATTTATAATTTTTTTTAATGGAATGGTCCTTTATGCAGAGGTTGAAACCCCTTGTTTTCCTATGTGTAATTTCACCCCCACCCCTTATTTAATTATTTTATTTTATTTTATTTTTGTTCCAGCTATAGCTGTCTGCATACAACAGCACCTTGTAGATCCTCCTGTCTGACTTTTTAGTTTCCCGTCATGGATCTGGCCCTACTGGTAGAAAAACTGTAGTGTACATGAGAGGACAAGTGATTGGAGAGGAGGTATCACGTTGCAGAGATCTGTATATGTGTGTGTGTGTGTGTGTGTGTGTGTGTGTGTGTGTGTGTGTGTGTGTGTGTGTGTGTGTGTGTGTGTGTGAACAAACATCCTAGCCTCTATTTTACTCAGTATCTATTGTGCATTATATATGAACATGCCAGTAGATTAGAGTCCTCAGACTCCACTGAGAACTATTAGTCCTTGCTTAAATACCCCCCCCCTCCAAAAAAATAAAAAGATGATCTAGCCAAACTGTTACTCATTCCCTGTATCCCCTTGGCTGACTCCTCAGGTATCATGCTTACTAATCAAGCAAGCCTGCCTCACTTGGTACTGCAAGACAGAGACACCTCCGGGGAAGAGGAATATTAGAAGAACAGTCAGCAAGTGTTTGTTAGTTATATTATGCTTTTTTTTCCCTGAGGTGTTGTTGCTCTTAGAGTGAGAATAATTAAGCATGCCATTTTTAAAAATATGCAGTTTAGATGCCCTAATTTGCTTAGACACTTCCTTTTTTACATTTTTATGTCATCCCATTGTGATTGCTTAATTCTGATCCACTAGTCTGTCTCTCATTATTTTACAGTGCAGCCGTTGCATATGTTGTGCATGAAGATATCAAAGGTGCTTTGAGTTTTCCCTAAAAGTTGTTTCTCCCACTGTTATCAAATACAGTTTTATTTAAAATATTAAAGACAGTACGGTTTGTAAAGTAATAATAACTAGTGCCAAAAAATGCAGAATGGTGTTTGTGGCTCCACCATCCCTTGCTGTATATGACCTGGCAGCTGAAGGGAGGTAGTTAGATGCTTTTGTGGAAACACTAAGTAATAATTAGTTATTTTTTTTATATAACATATTGATTCTACAATATGCATGGATAGACAGGACGATATATCAGTTATGAACTTAATTAGTTAATACACATGTATTACAAGTATAACATGGCTAGACAACATACACATCAGCCTTAAACTATAAGAAATCTGTACAAAAGCAAAAATAAAGAATAAAGGACAAAATCAGAGACATATTTTAAATATTGCTGCTATAAACTTGGATATTTGCTAGAATCACAAATTTTGTGTTAGTATCCATTTTCTGAAGGATATGAAGTCTAAAATTCAAAATGTGTCATTATTTAGTAACTTCAATCCTCAACAATTTACTATATTACCACAAATGTTATGAGGAACAGACAAAAAATATGAGTCTAAAGTCTGGATATTCTGCAAAACTGACTTCTCCAAAATTCTGAACAATTAAGAGATATGCCAGACGATGATGCATTGGTTTTCCACAGCAGTTCCCCTAGTGTAAACTAAAGTGAATTTACATGTACAATACTAAAGTTTATACAGTATACAATAGTGCTAAATATTACACTGCACACAATTTTAGTAAACTCAAAATCTGGAATTGAATAGAAAGAATAAAAAAATAGTGGGTTATATAGTATAAATCTGGCAGAAGAGCACACACACTGGAGCATATGTGCTTTTTTCATCTTTTTTTTTTTTTTTTTAAATGTGAAGTATTAGTCAAAATTAAGCTTCCAGAAGTATTTACTATAATTAATTCCACCTAACTAAGTTGAGACATGAATATTTGAGTATAAAACATCAAACATTCAATTTAATTGCACTCACAAATAATTGGAATAAACATATTAATGTATACTATAAATAATCATTTTAAATTGAGGACATACTTCTCAAGTGTACCTCATAACTAGGAAAGTTCCTTATTCTGAGTCTTGAAAAGCTGATTTTCCACATTGTTACACATTGAAAGAATTATGTCATTCCCATTAAGCCCGTCCTTAAAAAAGGCGGGTTCAGTATTGAATAGTGATTGGTTGTCAAGGATTTTAAATATTTGTCTTTACCAGTAATGCATTGTTTGAAGAAGGGTAATAACCTGAAAGCACTTACATTACTTATTTGCTGTTTTAACTGTTGGATGCCCATTTACCCGGCCCATGGATCTAAACATGTCACTTGTCCTTCTAACCAACCAGGGTGTTTTACTATACAAAAAACTGTCACTTCTTCTCAACAAAAATTTGTTCGATATTGCCTATGGTTAGTCAAAGCGTGTTGCACTCAACACTTCAAGCACCATTCTCAGGCTAGGCAAGGACACGGCCAGGTGATCCGACAGTGGATGCTTTTTACTCAACAAAAACAGAGTCAAAGCCAGGTTAGTCACCACCTTTATGGGGTCATTCACTGCACCATTACTCATGTTCGTTCAGAGCAGATACCTTTTGCGGATCAACATCTTGTTCCACATTCTCTAATGTCTTCCCCCAGAATTCCATCATCCCTCCTCCCATGCACCTCTTCAGTGGCTTTCTTTTACCTCGGATCATGTCAGCAATTTCAACTAATGGCACTGACAGGATCTGCGTTTTTCCCCCGGGAGCAGTGCTTTGTGTGGGGGAGGGTGCAAGACTCAGTCCAGAGCACAACAGAGCCAATCCAGAGGCATTACTCTGCCTTAGTGTCTCTGAGATGGCGGCAAGAGGGAACCAAGATCACACCCCTGTGGTCACTTGGCAAATCAGTACCAAACAGACACATACCTGCAGTGTGAGGTGAGTACATCAACAACTTTGCAAGTATCCTTACTACATCCTAAACCAACAATTGTACCTGTGACAACAAAATCACTGAAAGGTCAATTCTGACAAGGCATTGAGCAGTCATAGACTCTAAGTGGACCAGTTGAGCTGTCTGTTATGGGACTCCCTTTGCCTCATTTCTCAGCCTGACGAAGCTCACTCGGAAGAGAAATATTAGGCAAACCCAGCAGACGCAGAGTGGCTAAGTCTTTCCTTTACCAGGCCAACCCAGCAGGCAGTCCTTTGTTTTTACCTATTGGGACTACAGTGCTGTATTTCCTCTTCAGCTCTATCCTCAAGTAATACAGCTAGCTTTCACTCTGCCTCCCCTTGTCCTTCCTCATCAGCAGATTCTCGACAAGCGAAAGTGGGCTCTGGACCTCATTGATCCTCTTTTTGAGCTGGCCTCGACAACAGTTTCCTATCGCCCAGAGGTCGATTGAGAGAGCCCTTTCTATTGCCTCCCTCCCTCTCTGAACTGATCCACCAGTCGGTTTCATTTCCTCGCTCTCTCCCTCTCCCTCTGTTTCAGATCTCTTCCTCCACTCCAAGAATTATTTCTACAATCAAATCTTCCACTTTCTGCTTATTTATGTAAGTTCTTGGAATAGATCCTTTATTGGGCACAAGGAAAGGACATCGAAAGCTTCCTACATCATCTCCTTGGAAAGAGGTTTTCTGGCTGAACTCCTTCCACGCAATTGGCAGCTATTTCGCACTTCCATGTGGCTATTTCTCATCTTTCCTAATGTCCTAGGTAACTGAAGCTTATGCAAAACCTTTTTAACCTTGCAAAACCTTTGAGAGGAAATTTCCCTTCTCCTTGCCTCCTTTTTTCTAGGAGCTCTTCTTTCTCTTGCCACCTTCTCCCTTTCCCCTTTGAGCCTTTCTTTCTGACCTCCTATTATTCTTCCATTCATGAAATTCTTATCATGGAAAACTCTCTCTTTTTGGTTTGTGATCAGAAAGCACTCAGTTGTCATTCTCCTCATTTTTCAGAATTTTTCCTCCCTTCAGGCCTTACTTAAAGCCTCCTGTATCCTTTTGAACTAACCTCACCCTTTATCTCCGAAACCTTTTTGTTGCTTTTGCCTAAGGTCTTTTTCTTTAAATCTAAAATAAAGCATTGAGGTCAATACAAAAATTCAAATCTATCGCCAATCTGGGTCATCCTCGTCTTTAAGGTACTTCTTTCAGACAATCTGTACATCAAGAAAAGCTGTAAAGGTTCTTTGTCTCTAAGAGAGTTGAAAAGGTGTTTCAATCCAGAAAGCTAAATCTATCATTTTCAAAGCCTATAGACCTTTGATGACCTCAGACTTTGAAATCAGACAATAAAATTGCCTACACAACAAAATTGCCTACTAACCAGAGCTCCCATTCCACAGACCTTGGCTTATTGACACCATTGCAAAGCCAGCGCGGGCTTTGCTTTTATTTTTATTTTTTTTAGCGAGCTTATTTAGCTCTCCATTCTTTTATTTGCTTGGCCAAGAGCTATCTTTGGTTCTTTAGTTCTCCGTTCACTGTGACAGGAATCTCTGCTGAGGGCTAGTTGGCTGGGCTGTGGTCAGGCACCAGCGTCCGCTAGCCAGCAAATGAAGAGGATAGGATGCCATCATATAAGAGTGCCATACTGGTATGTGTCTGTATAGTTGTCTTTCTTGCCGCCTTCTTCTCCCCCCCCACTCGCCTTAAGCCTATCCCACCTCCGTGTGATCGTGACCTCTCTTTCTCCTCTCTCTTTCTTCTGTCATCTTTTATTATTGCTATTTTATTAGATGTCTGCATCCCTCTTCTTTCTGTCTTTCTTTTCCCCTGGTTCTGTTTACAGTTTTGGTGTTACTGTTACTGTTATAAGCTAGCTTTTACAGCTGGCGATGGTAACTCTGAGGTGCGCCTGGCATTGTGTGTATAAGGGGGGGACCGGCCGGTGGAACCAACTCGAGCTTTTCTTTAGGGGGAGGAGTCGGGCCGAGGTTCAACCCACCATCCCAGAGAAAAGAAGGCGAGAGAGAGACAACTAACATGGAACGTTATGGTAAGAACATAACTTCTATTTTTACATGCTGGTTTTATATCAGAGACAAATAAATACTTTCTCAAACTGGTGGCAACTGCTTTTTTTGGATTTTTAACATTGCAAAATAGATTGCTCTATGCTTCGGCAGTTGATTTAATTAATTAATTGTATAGGTGTCTTTTTTTCTTTTTTTTGTTCTTACACATAGCATTAATTCTGTTAGACATATGGAAAACTATATTTAATTCCCTCCTCTGGAGTGGTAGTTCTAATAATGAACTTGGTTCTTTTTAACTAGAGATAGCATAGCTGTAGCGTGCACACTTCCCTAAGAGTGATAACCTCTTGCCTCTGTTTAGTACAGCCATATTCACTTGACTTTATTTAGTCAAAAAAAATAATAATAAAAAAATGAAATTAAGAACATTAATAAATAAATACATGAATAAATAGATAAATGCATGCAAAACAAGAGTTTAAGTCTGACTCTTTTAACTTTGGATTGCATTTATCCTATGGTTACCAACTTACTATTTTTTTTTTCCTGCAAACTACTGTAAGCAACTCCATATAGGCTTTTAACTACTTATATAGCAGTTACTTCATTGATTGTTTTTTCAACTTACCTGGTATTATGCTGACACTTGGAGTCTCAAACTCCCTTTTATTTATTTATGTATTTATTTATTTTTATTCTTTTATCTCTGTTCACATACCTTCATATAGTTGCAATTCATTTTCCATGATGCTTTGCACCCTTTAAAAGTTATTCTAGCTGATGCCATTACTCATACCACAACTCAGACCATTCAGATCCCCCTGCTGTCCATAGTGTGGGAGTGTGCACACTAAATGAGTTCCAAGCTGTATATATTTTTTTAATAATTCTATGTCTTGCTCATTTAATGACTGTTTTTCTGCACTGTGTGTAATGAATGGTAATGTGAATGTTTATTTCTTTTTTATTGCCTTAGACTTGCAACTGTAGGTCACTGTTAGCACTCCGGGAGCATTCAAAACTGGTTTGAATCGGTTCATAAACTTTCTGCTTTTTCAGAGCTGCATTTATAGAAATCGGTTATTCATCCTAATGCTTGATTCAGAGCACATAAATGTTCAGGATCAGTGTTTATTAGGTCTACCGGCTGTTAATGTGCTTAGGCAAGTTAGTGTATTTTTAAATGCTATACTATATTCTGCAATGTGTAACATGCTGTCTCCCTCATAACAGCTGGGGCCCAGATTATGGAGAGCTGTGCTACTGATATATCATAGCAGGCAAACAAGCTGTACCTTTCTGGCTCTATTTCTCCTGCTCTGTATAATTGTTATTCTTGTACTAATACTGTGAATCTACAGGAGCATAATGCAAGGACATAATCTAATCATATAAAAGCTGATTGTTTAGTGACTATCAATAATTTGCTCTCATTTTTGTTGTTTCTAGACATGCTGTTTTCCCTATAGTATTATATTTAGTTTGGTTTCAGTCACTTTATTTATCTTGTGAATATCTTAAAGATATTATCCACATTGTCTAACATCTACCTTTCATTCTCTATAGCCCACCTATACTTTCTGGTCTCCTACAGCAAGACGGCCCTGCACTGTCACTGTCACGTGTGGAGTCTAATACTTTCCCTACCAGCACTGAAACTTAGATTGCTCTACTCTTTGGCAGTTGATTTAATTATTTAATTGAGTAGGTATCTTATTTTTTTTTTATTTTTACACATGGCATTAATTCTGTTAGACATATCTAAAACTGTATTTAATTTCCTCCTCTGGAGTTTTAGATCTAATAATGAACTTAACTTCTTTTTAACTAAAGATATCATAGCTATAGCATGAACACTTCCCTAAGAGTGGTAACATCTTGCCTTTGTTTAGTACAGACATCCTCATCAACTTTATTTAATAAAAAAAGATGAAATAAAAACCTTAGTAAATAAATACATGAACAAATAGATAAGTACATACAAAACAAAACTTTAAGTCTCACTCTTAAGTTTGAAGCACAGTCTACCCTATGGTCACAAACTTACTATTTATTTATTTTCTTTTTCATTTTCATACTACTCTGATTTCATTTCGGCTTTTACCTATTTCTATAGTGGCTACTTCAGTGATTTTTTTTTGCGACTTACCTGGTGTTATGCTAACACTTGGGTTCTCAAGGTCCCTTTTATTTTTTTGCCTCTGTTTGCGTACTTTCATATAGCTGCAGTTCATTTCCCATGATGCTTTGCAGTTTTTAACAGTTATTCTTGCTGGTGCAATTCCTCATACCACAACTCGGAACACTCAGATCCCCCTGTTGTCCATCCTGTGGGAGTGTGCACATCAAGTGAGTTCTAAGCTGTGTGAAGATATGTGAAGGCTGCCAGCCTAGCCAGATAGAATTTTGTAGATAATTCTGTCATTTGTAAATATTAATATAAGCAACAGGTTTGTTCTCTTAAATGGAAGAAAATGGTGTTAAATGCTGAACATCAAAAATGTAACAGCAGTGCACTCTGCTGGAAGAAAGTTGATTAAGTCAAGCCTTGTATGAATTTTTGATCAGCTCGGAGCTGTGATGTCTAAACCAACAGATTCTTTCTGTTGTTTTGAGACCAGAGTTAATTGCAAGATTTTACATATATAATGTCTTTAATTACTGTGGTTTCCTGAATAGGTGCAAGTTCAAAGCAATGTAAATGTAGAGTTTCTGTAAGAATGATGTAATCTAAAATGAGTCAGCAGGATGTATTATCAATTTAAAGGACTTTCTCAGAGACAGAGAGAGAGCATTTTGGATTTGTCTTCAGAACTGATCACTCACCAGCACTTGCTTTACTCTGTCTGTATGTAAGTAGGATCTTAGACTTTAGTGTTTCGCTTAAGAAATAGATAGAAAATACTAAGGTTAGACTAGATGTTTTCTATATTGCTATTAGAACTATTCTACCGTATTATTTTAAGCATTTTCCTGTGATCTCTGAACTCTTGACTAGCACTGTTTAGTAAGACGTTTTGTCTTGTGTTTTTTTATTATTTGTTATTAAATATTTTTAAACCTTTCAACTGTGGCTGTTTTGTGTAGAGATAATTTAAACTCTAGAGTACATTGCATGTATATAGTGATATTGTACAAAGCCACTCCTAGTAAATCTTGCTGCTCAGTCACACTTACCATTTGGATAATAATATTGCATAGTAATAATTGGACACCCTTTAGTAAGGGCCTTTTTAATAGCTGATAATTAAGGGTCCTGGTGGCAGTGATTACTACCTTATAGCCTGGACACAAAGGCCACAGCTAGTGAACCTGTGCCAGCCTTTCCCAGGAGTGTC
This sequence comes from Protopterus annectens, assembly GCF_019279795.1. Classification (NCBI taxonomy): domain Eukaryota; kingdom Metazoa; phylum Chordata; order Ceratodontiformes; family Protopteridae; genus Protopterus; species Protopterus annectens. The sequence goes on from NC_056728.1 coordinate 1,240,263,260, forward strand.
TGTGTGGTTGTATGTAAATCATATCTCAAAGTGTATATGTGTGCGTCAGCTACTTGGGCAGAGACACGGAGCACTGGTTGGACAGAGAGAGTGCTAAGAGGACTTGGCTTGGGACTCTGGCAAAGGATTCCAGTCTATAGCTGTGTCAGTGGGGAGTCTTATTGGGGATCTGGGAAGAAAGGGAGAAACCAGCCCAGACTGACTGTGATCTCTGTGTGCTCTTAAAAGAAATTGTACTTTACTGTGTGTGTACTTGTTATTCTTCCCAATGTGGACGCCCCTCACTGGTGTTAGTGGTGAGGATTGAGGCTGCTTGATTGCTGGACCAGTGCGCAGGCGTCACATATTAATTGTTTGGCAGTGGTAAGATATCCACACCACATTTTAGTTGATTGAAAATTGGCTTGTAGTGGTGTGGATAGTGAATTCCTGTAGCTTGTGTACAGTGATCATTGAAGGTGTTTATTGTACTCTAAATCAGCCACACAGTCAATATTCAGAGTTCAAATCACAATTGTTTTATTTCTTTTGTTAGCTTAGTTAGTCAGGGAGAGCAAGCAAGCATGACAGCAGAGGAGTATGGCAAGCTGTCAAGGAGACACTTGGCTGAGATGTACCGGGTTAAGGAACTGATACATGGAAACCTGACTAAGGCAGACATGATTGCAGCTTTGGCCACAGCTGCATCAGAAAACAGCAATCAGGAGGACAATTGGACTGGCTGTGGAGATGTACAACACTCAGAGAATGGACAGCTCAATCTTTCTGCAGAGGACTTAAAAATCCATCTGGAGCTAAAGAGACTTGAGTTGGAGGCCAGGCATTTGGAAATAGAAGCAGCAGAGAGACTGAGATGCGTACAGGCTAAGGAGAATGAGAAACTGCTATGCCTGGAAGTTGAGGAGAAGGGAAGGCAGAGGCAGCATGAAAAGGAGATGCTGACTCTTCACCAGAGTCATGGAGGTAATGGGGAAGGGAGTAACTGGACCCCAGAAACACAAAAGGTCAGTAAATTTCTTCCGCAGTTTACAGAGATGAATAATTTTGATAGTTTCATTCATATGTTTGAGAGGGTATGTAAACACTATGATGTTGACCAAAGGCTCTGCGTATGGTTCCTACCCCCTTACTCCATGATAAAGCTGTAACTATTTTGTCCAAAATGTCTGATGTTGACTGTTTTGATTATACTGCTGTTAAGAATTGCTTTTTAGAATTTTTTAAGCTAACACCTGAAACTTATAGGAAAAAGTTTTGTGAGCATAGACGCAAGGCAGATGAAAATGTGTGTGAATATGTTGCTGAACTGAGCACTTATCTTTCATAGCTGAGTGATTGGATGTCAGGTCACCACTTTTGAAGGGCTGGCAGACCTTTTGGTGAGGGAACAAGCCCTTAGCACTTTGTCTGAGGACATAAGGATCTGGTTAGCTGATAGACAATGTGCTACTTCAGGGGAGTTGGGGAAGAAGGGAGACCTATACCTAGCAAGCAGGGCATCCCTACACAGGAATGGGCCTCCCAGTACTGCTCATGGGTCTAAAGGAACCCATGGTGGGCAGCCCAGACTCCCCCAACAGAATCTGCCAGAAGCAGGGGATGCCACTAGTCCAGGTACATGTCTAGTACCTAGGGTTGTTTTGAATGCAACCAGTGGGGCCATGTGACATACAGATTTCCATGGAGGCAAGGTGGGGAACAAAAGGTGGGAGAGCCAGTATGTGGGAAAGACAAAATGCCAGTAGTAGGTTGTCTTGAGACAACAGGGGTACCAAACTACTATCCTGCAGATGTCCTGATAGGGAAGGCTTTTGATGAGGCAGTGCTATGTGTTAATGCAGTTACACATGGTCAGGCTTCAAGACATGCATGTGGGTCTGGTAGCCTGGGGGAGACCCAGACAGACTGCATACTTGCAGCCAGGACTGGTGAGGTGGTTACTTCAGGGAGGAAGCTACACTGTAGCAGTGAGACTGAGGGTGAGCCACAGCTGCTTGTGGGTACTGATGTTCCTCTGGACAGGGTGACTGCAAAGGTAGAGGTGAGTAGTAGTACCCAGGCTGACAGTGAAGCACCACTGTCAGAGGATGCTATATTTCCTGTGGAAGGGGAGCCAGGAATGGTTACAAAGAGAGAGCTGAGACAGGCTCAACTCTTAGACCCTACATTACAAGGCCTGAGGCAGGTAGCTAGTGAGGCATCTGCTTCTCAAGGGAAGGGGGAATCTGTATACTGGGATAAAGGGTTACTGTATACAGAGTGGACCCCTGGGGGAGGGCTAGAAGGTGAGAGGACACAGCAGTTGGTAGTGCCTAGAGCCTACTGTTTAGCACTTCTGCCCATAGCCCATGATATTCCCTTTGCAGGTCGTATGGGCATAAAACGTACAAAGAGACATATTATGCAGAACTTCTACTGGCCTGAAATTTCCAGAGATGCAACAGGGTACTGCAGGACTTGTGAGCAGTGACAAAAGGTAGGCAATGCAGGAGACAAGGTGAGAGCTCCTTTGATGCCTTTGCCTGTGATTGAGGAGCCATTTCAGAGGGTAGCTATGGATATTGTGGGGTTTCTGAATACACCAAGTTCTACAGGGAAAAAGTATATCCTAGTGGTGGTAGATTATGCTACAAGATACCCTGAGGCAGTGGCTTTGTCCTCCATTGAGGCAGAAAAGGTGGCAAATGCTTTGTTAAAGATTTTCAGCAGGGTAGGTTTCCCAAAAGAAATAGTGACTAACAGAGGTGCCAATTTCATGTCAGACCTGCTGGCTTGTCCGTGGAAGTACAGTGGGGTGAAGTACCTGAAGACCACCCCTACCACCCCCAGACTAATGGTCTTGTTGAGAAGTTAAACTCTACCATCAAGTCCATGCTACGGGCATTTGCAGACCAATTTAAGAGGGAGTGGGACAAATATTGACCCCATCTGCTGTTTGCTTACAGAGAGGTTTCCCAGGTTTCCACAGCTTTTTCACCCTTTGAGTTGCTGTGTGGGCATAGGGTGAGGGAACTTCTTGATTTAATTCATGATGAATGGGAGGGTGAGTGTGAATCTCACAAGGAGTCTGTTGTGGCATATGTCCTAAACCTCAGGACAAGGTTCAGGGAGCTCATGGGCTTGGCCCAGGAGAACTTAGCAGAAGCCCAACAGCAGAAAAAGGTCTGGTATGACAGAAATGTTCAAACTAGAGAGTATGCTGTAGGCAGCAGGTAATGGTTCTCATTCCTGTCAGACACAACAAGCTGCAAACAGCTTGGGAGGGACCCAACAAGGTGGTAAGAAAGGTAAGTGATGTTAACTATATGGTGGAACTGCCATCCAGGAGGCAGGGGCATAAATTGTACCCTGTTAATATGATGAAGCCTTACCATGATAGGAATGCCCTTGTGCTGAGTATTTGCAGTGGATTGCAGGAGGAGTCCGAGGGACATCCGGTGAATGATCTCCTCAATGAGACTCGGACTGACACCTCAGCAGAAGGGTTAGCAATGGCCCAGCAGCTAACTCCTACCCAGGTTCAAGAAATCTGAGCAGTGTTACAGGAGTTTGGGGACATGTTCACTGGGAAACCAGGGTGCACCCACCTGGCGCAGCACCAGGTGGATACAGGACCCCAAAGGCCTATTAGGCAGGCCCCTTATAGGGTGCCTGAGAGAAACAAAAGAGACTCTGTGGGAGGAGATACAGTGGATGTTGGAACTAGGGATAATTTCAAGAGCCCAACAGTCCCTGGGGCTCCCCAGTGGTGCTGGTGCCAAACAAGGATGGCAGTACCAGGTTCTGTGTGGACTACAGGAAATTAAATAGTCACACAGAGTCAGATGCTTACCCCATGCCTAGGACAGATGAGGCCCTAGAGTAGCTGGGTGGGGCTAAGTATCTTACCACCATTGATCTTACCAAAGGTTACTGGCAGGTGCCCTTGACTCCTGGTGCTAGAGAGAGTTCAGCTTTTCTGACTCCTTTTGGCTTGTATGAGCTCACAAAGATGCCCTTTGGGATGAAAAATGCCCCAGCAACTTTCCAGAGGCTAATAAATCATATCCTAGCAAGAGCAGGAGGGCTTGTCTTTGCATACCTAGATGATATTGCCATCTACAGCCATTCCTGGCAGGAGTAACTTCAACATGTCAAGTAGGTGCTGAGCATAATACAGCGGCCAGGATTGATCATTAAGCCTAGCAGATGTCAGATGGGTATGGCAGAGGTCTCCTACCTGGGACATAGAGTGGGAGTGGTAAGATCAGGCCAGAACCTGCCTAAGTGGAAGCCATTCAGGCATGGCCTGCACCTGTTACCAAAAGCAGGTGAGGGCATTCCTAAGGACAGCAAGTACTACAGAAAGTTTGTCCCCAGTTATAGTACCATAGCTGCTCCCCTCACAGACCTGACAAAGAAGAATGGGCCAGATAAGGTAGTGTGGACCACAGTATGTGAGTAGGCATTCCAGAGGCTTAAAAAAGCTTTGGGAGGACCCCCTGTGTTAGCCATTCCAGATTACAGCAAAGAGTTTGTTGTGTAGGTGGATGCTTCGAACCATGGGGTGGGGGCTGTACTTAGCCAGATTTCTTCAGAAGGAGAAGAACACCCAGTGGTTTATCTCAGTTGTAGGCTCCAACCTAAGGAGGAATGCTATGCAGATGTAGAAAAGGAATGTCCAGCCATAGTGTGGGCACTGCAGAAACTTCAGCCTTATCTGTATGGAAGAAAATTCACTGTAGTTACAGATGACAATCCCCTAACATGGTTACACCAAGTCAGCCAGCAAAATGCCAAGATTCTAAGGTTTAGCTTAGGGTTGCAAGTATATGATATGTCAGTGCAACACCGCAGTGGGAGTAGCAATGACAATGCAGATGGGCTCTCAAGACAGGGACTGGTGTAAGGTATATTCAGATAGACCTATCCCTCTCAAGCAACGTTTCTCAAGGGACACTTGAAAAACTAGCTTGAGTTCTCCGGGAGGGAAGATATATGAAGATATGTGAAGGCTGCCAGCCTAGCCAGAAAGAATTTTGTAGATAATTCTTTCATTGGGAAATATTAATATAAGCCACAGGCATGTTCTCTTAAATGGAAGAAAATGGTGTTAAATGTTGAACATCAAAAATGTAACAATAGTGCACTCTGCTGGAAGACAGCTGATAAGTCAAGCCTCGTATGAATTTTAGATCTTAAACTCAGAGCTGTGATGTCTAAACCAGCAGATATTTTTTGAGATTTTTTTGAGAGATTGTTTTGAAACCAGACTTAATTGCTAGATTTTACATATATAATGTCTTTAATTATGATGGTTTCCTGATCAGGTGCAAGATCAAAGCAATGTAAATGTAGAGTTTCTGTTAGCCTGGGAAATCAGAGAATTGTTAAGAATGATGTAATCTAAAATGAGTCAGCAAGATGTATTATCAATTTAAAGACATTTCTCAGAGGCAGAGAGAGAGCATGTTGGATTTGTCTTCAGAACTGACCACTCACCAGCACTTGCTTTGCTCTGTCTGTATGTAAGTAGGATCTTAGAGTTTAGAGTTTCTCATAAGAAATAGATAGAAAATACTAAGTTTAGACTAGCTGTTTTGTATATTGCTGTCAGAACTATTATACTGTATTATTTTAAGCATTTCCTGTGATCTCTGAATTTTTGACTAGCACTGTGTAGTAAGAAGTAGTGTCTTGTGTTTTTTTATTATTTGTTATTAAATATTTTTAAACCTTTAACTGTGGTTGTTTTGTATAGAGATAATTTAATGTCTAGAGTACATTTATATATATATATATATATATATATATATATATATATATAGTGATATTTTACAAAGGCACTCCAAGTACGTCTTGCTGCTCAGTCACACTTACCATTTGGATAATAATATTGCATAGTAATAATTGGACATCCTTTAGTAAGGGCCTTTTTAGTAGCTGATAAGCAAGGGTCTTGATGGCAGTGATTACTACCTTAAAGCCTGGACAGAAGGGGCACAGCTAGTGAACCTGTGCCAGCCTTCCCCAAGATTGTCTGTGTGGTTGTATATAAATCATATCTTAAAGTGTGTATGTGTATGTCAGCTACTTGGGCAGGGACACAAAGCACTGGTTGGACAGAGAGAGTGCTAGGAGGACTTGGCTTATGACCCTGGCTAAGGACCCCACTCTATAGCTGTGCCAGTGGGGGAGTCTTATTGGAGATCTGGAAAGAAAAGGAGAAACCAGCCCCAGACTGACTGTGATCTCTGTGTGCTCTTAAAGGAAATTGCACTTTACTGTGTGTGTACTTGTTATCCTTCCCAATGTGGACGCCCCTCACTGGTGTTAGTGATGAGGATTGAGGCTCCTTGATTGCTGGGCCAGTGCATGGGCGTCACAAGCTGTATATGTTTTTAATAATTTCATGCCTTGTTTGTTTAATGACTGTTTCTCTGTACTGTGTGTAATACAGGGTAATGTGAATGCTTGTACCTTTTTTACTGACTTGTAACTTTAGGGCTTTGTTAATACTCTAGGAGTGTTCAGACAGCTTTGAATCAGTTCATAAATTATCTGCCTTTTTAAAGCTGTATTTACAAAGATCAGTTATTCATCCTAATGCTTGATTCTTAGTATATAAATGTTTAGGATCTGTGTTTATTAGCTTTATCAGCCTTTCCTGTGCTTAGGCAAGTTAGCGTATTTTTAAATCCTATACTATATCCTGCAGTGTGTAACATGCAGTCTCTCTCATAACCGCTGGATCTCAAATGATCATAGACAGCTGTGCTACTGATATGTAATAGCTGACGGGCAAGCTGTCCCTTTTTTTGCTCATTTGCCCTTGCTCTTTGTAATTGCTATTTTTGTACCAGTGTTGTGAACCTACAGGAGGACAATGTAAGGACATAATCTAATTATGTAAAAGTTGCTTGTTTAGCAACTATCAGTAATTTATTCCCATTTGTTGTTGTTTCAGGACATGCTGTTTTCTCTATAGTATTATATTAATTTGGTCTCAGTCACATTACTTATCTTGTGAATATCATAAGGATATAAGCCACATTCTCTACCTTCTATCTTCCATTCTGTATAGCCCACCAGCAGTCTCTGGTCTCCCTGTGTCAAGATGACCCTGCACAGTAATGCTCATGTGCAGAGTATAATACTTTCCCTGCCAGCATTGAAAAATAGATTGCTGTATGCTTTGGCAGTTGATTTAATTAAATAATTGTGAAAGTGTCTTGGTTTTTTTTTACACATAGAATAATTCTGTTAGACATATGTAAAACTGTACTTAATTCCCTCCTCTGGAGTGGTAGTTCTTATAATGAACTTGGTTCTTTTTAACTAGAGATAGCATAGCTGTAGCATGCACACTTCCCTAAGAGTGATAACCTCTTGCCTCTGTTTAGTACAGCCATCCTCACTGACTTTATTTAGTCAAAAAAATAATAATAAAAAAATGAAATAAGAATATTAATAAATAAATACATGAATAAATAGATAAATGCATGCAAAACAAGAGTTTAAGTCTGACTCTTTTAACTTTGGAGTGCATTCTACCCTATGGTTACCAACTTACTATTTTTTTTCTTCACACTACTGTAAGTGACTCCATTTAGGATTTTAGCTACTTCTGTAGTGGCTACTTCATTTGGTGTTACACTGACATATGTGGGGTCTCAACCCAATCCATTCACCCTTTCTTTACTCAGGCTCACTTCACTTCCCGGCCTTGCCCTCAATTCCCATCCAACCCCTCTATCTCTTAATTGATATCATACCAAAGCACCTTCCTTCCTTTAGTTTCTCCACCCTCCTGCTCCTCACAGTCAGCCAACCAAGTCATCTCAGTATTCATCTCACACCCATCCTACCAACTTACGTCACTCTTTTTCCTTTCATATACACCTGCTCCACCCTTAGCTTACTTTCTTCTACTTCATTCATTTATAACTTCTGTAATGTACATCTAATATGCACCTCTCTCCAATCACCCTAACTTTCAATAATACACTTAGTTACTCTGCTGTCTAACTGTGTAATCATTCCTCTGTTCCTTCACCTTCACCTTTAGCCCACTTTGGCTCAAAGTTACCTGTCTACTTTCCTTCTTCCTCAACATTATCTAGCTCGTTGCCAAACTATATCATTACAACCTTCTCTGATCACTCTCTTTTCTCCCTTTCCATACCTTCCCTACCTATTTTATCATGTTTCTTTCTTGGCTCCATACCATAATCCTTTTCTCTCTGTCTCTCTTTCTTCTCTTTCATCATATCCTACACTGATTCCACCTAGACTCTTCTCTCATAGGTTCATAGGATGATACTAGGCTATTGGGCCAGAGGCCCTTATAAGTCTAGCTAAGAATTTTGACCATGTTCCCACAATGTCAGCATATGTTTCCCCTGTTCAGCAGGGACACAGATGGGATCCCAGGGGTGTATTTTCTGTTTCCCATCCAGTCATCCAGATTCCTCTTAAAGAGGGCTAGAGAGGTACTCTGCTTGACATGGAGAGGGAGTCTATTTCATAGATGAGGGAGTCTTTGGAACACAAATCTATCCTGCCAACAAGTTCTATTAATGTCATGGACCAAGTTGAGGCCTTGTGTGTGGGTTGTGCGAGTGGAGTTTGACTTATGGGTATGTAGCAACTTCATCAAGGCTGGGTCTGAGATGGCCTTGTATGCCAGACACAGGTCACCTCTGAGCAGTCTGTATGAGACTGAGTAGAGGGACAGGGATTTTAGCCTATCTGTATAGGATAGCTGTTTGAGACCCTGAGTTTTCCTGGTCATGAACCTTTGTGGTCTCTCCAGCTGCTGCACGTGCTTAGCAAGGTACATGTCGAAGGGGACATTGTACTTGATAATGGGTCTGATAAGGGAGGAGTACAGGGATGTTATGACCTCCTTGTTCCTTAATGAGATACTCTTATTTTTGAGGTGGGCCATGTAGAAAGCCTGTCCTACTGGCACTGCCTCTTTCACCCATTTCACATACCACTACTCCCTTCCTATCACTCCTTATCTGTTTCCCATCTTGCCTATTTTTATTTTTAGATTTAAGCTATATCACTCACCACTAGATTTGTCTAGCATTAAACATACTGATAATATGTCCAAAATTAAATACATCTAGTCCTGTTTATTCTTTAATTTTCTCTTACTCTATGATGACATTCACCCTAATCCTGATCCCATTATCACACCCTCCACATATTTAAGACAAACTCCAGCATCATACAACAAGCTTAAATTTATATATATATATATATATATAGTCTATCCAATAAAATGACCAGGTTACATGTTTGGATTACCAGGTGCTCCATGATATATATGTAATCTCTGAAACTTGGCTCAACTACATACTAAAGATTCAGAAGTACTTCCCCCCAGGTTTCTATATGCTCAGAGCTGACTGACTCAAAGGAAAAGCAATGGTGTAGCCATACTTTATCCACACTCCTTCTGTATTAGTCATCATAATCATCCTTTTCCTTCCTTTGGCAAAGCCAAACTGTTATCTCTTATCTTAACTTAAAGAATATTATCTTAACATCAAGAATAATGAAATCCTCTGTATTATTGCATTGTACATACCCCCAGGCAACAATCTATGAATGCTAGAAGGTATACTGTCTTGGGTCTTAACCAATATTTCTCTAGAATAAATAATATTATCTGATGTCAAAATTGATTGGCAGAAACTTAACTCACATTTCCCTAAAAATAGTATTAACCTCTATGGCTTTTCACAACTCATATCTCACCCAAACTATACCAACTCATCAAGCCAAACTGGTTCTATTATAGATTGGATTTTAGTCTCCCACCTGACTAACTTTATCCAATCTGAAATACTTCCAGATTCAATTAGTGATCACCACCCTACCTGTACAACCAAACATATCACTCATCCTTTCAAACAACACACTTACAAAACTGTACAGAACTTAACGCACTTTACCCACTTACCTTTACAAATATATTACATTATGTTAGTTGGTCTTTCCTTAAATACTTACCCCTTGATAAAGCACTCAACAAATTCAACTCTATATTGCTAAAAACTTCAAACAAATTAGCTTCTCCCAGGAGGAAAAGAATCAAAACTAATTTGTCTCCCTGATTTTCTCTCAGTACTAGATCCCTTATGCTTAGCAGGGATAAGGGCTGGACGTGCTATTTGTAACAGAAGTCAAAAGAAAAACTACAACATTTTTGAGAATTGTATAACCTAGTAAGGAAACAAGCGAACAAAGATAAAAAACAATTCTACTCAAATCCACAAAATCAATACAAAACTAATCCAGAATAATTCTGGTAATCAACTGATATAGTTTTACACCCTGGAATTAATTCTTCCACTCAACCCTCCAGTGACTTTACCTATTCTGATATAGCATCTCAATTTAATTCTTATTTCATCAATAGCATAGATTCCATTACTAACAATTTCTCAGACACACCTGCTACTTTCTCTCATCCTCCTACTGGCTGCCTCTCCAAGTTTTCCCTACAACCAGTATCTGCATCCTTTATTAAGTTCCTACTGAGCAAACTCAAACCTTGTTCCCCTTGTGCTTATAATCGTCTTAATAAATACCTAATAATGGCAGCTGACTCAATGGCCTACCCAGTTTCTACACTCATTAACAGATCTATTAAGGAAGCCTATGTCCCTTGCTTGTGGAAAAAGTTCTTCATCCTTTCTCTCCACAAAGATGGCATTTCCATAAATATATCTAACTATAGGCCCATTGCTATACTGTCTTTTCTTTCCAATATTTTAGAAAAGTGAGTCCATAAACAATTTCTTCAGTACTTACTTGGTAATAAATATTTTCTCCTACCCAACATGGATTCAGACCTGCACATAGTACTACCACTGCTCTGTTATCCTTCACTGACACAGTCAACAAAGCTTGAGCTATGTCTCATCTATATTTTTAGATCTGTCCAAAGCTTTTGGCACTATCTCTCACCCCAACCTCTTGTCCCAGCTACCCTGTCTTGGCTGAACTGAGACTACCTTACAGTAGTTATCCAGTTATTTCTCCAGCAGATATCAATCAGTTAAAAGGAATTTCAATTTATCTCCTTATTTACCAGTCAGCACTGAGTACCACAAGGCTCAGTTCTGGGTCCAGACCTCTTGAACATTTTTGTTAACAATCATCATGTTTCCTCTAAACAAGCAACCATAATCCAATATGCTGACAACTCCAATCTTTTCCTCTAACAATCTTACCCAACTTCAAAATATAACACAAGATGCATTCAACTCAATTGAGGCCTGGCTCACAATCATTTCCTACTCAGTCCTAAAAAAACAAACTTCTATTATTCTTTTCCATGTAACTTACCCTTGAGAATTCCAACTTTACAATTATTTCACTTAACAATACTTAAATTGATGTTTGTTCACACACCAAGTTATTAGATGTAACAATTGACAACAATCTTAAGTTTGACCTGCAGATTAATAACAACATAAAAAAGACCCATCAAAAACTTGGCATTTTGTTTAGGGCTAAACAAATACTCACCTACTACACAAAAGTAATTCTTGCCATCACTTATCTCTTATCCCTTCTATATGCTTTCCCTAGTCTAATTAATCTTCACTCTTCCCTTAAAGTAAAACCCAATCAATGCAATAATAAAGTAGCTAAATGTGCTACTGGTCAACTCCTCAGATCACAACACTGCTCTTCACTCAAAACCCTAAATTGGCTTGAACTCCCCCACTTGCTTACTTTTAATCAGCTATTATTAACACACAACAATCCCTATGTTTCTCAAACCATCTCTTACTTACTTCAACATTAGTTTTCACTTTGTGACTTGCATTCCTCTGACAAGCAACTCCTATCTATTTTTAAATCCCAAAGGTTGAGTGGTCTTAGTCTCTATTCACACTGGGTTGCCAAGACTTGGAAAAGTATTACACCATTAATCAGATTGATACATCACTACTATACCTTCAAGTCTGTCCTTAAGGAACATCTCTCCAACTCCTGGATCTGCTCATGCTCTATATCATCTAAGTGCTCATCCCTGTTCAGCAAACCTTCAGCTAAGCTAATTGCTTTTTCCTTTTCCTTCTTTGTGTATCCAAGAGAATCATGGCTTCTCTGCCCTGCTGTTATATTATATATTGCATTTTTAGAGTGCATTAATATTTATGTGAAGTTTGGATACTAGTATTTTGCTTCATACTGTCTCTGTATTTCAAGAATTTGCTTATATTTTTAAAAATGTTACGCAGCTTTTCTCCCCAGGCCTCCACTGAAGATGGGTAAACTTTTGCCCAGTCAGAATTTTCTGGATACCAAATATCAAATAAATAAAATAAAAATAAATAAATATTTTGAAAGGTACTGTTCCACAATTTAGAGATAGAAGGTTGAGAGTTACGACTGATGATGCACTTTGCACCCTGCACCAGAGACACAGAGGCTTTGCCCCCACACACCCATCTCTCTCTCTAAAAAAAAAAAAAAAAATATATATATATATATATATATATATATATATATATATATATATATATATGTTTGTATATGTATATATATATATATATATGTTTGTGTATATATATATATATATATATATATATATATATATATATATATATATATATATATATATATATATATATATTAACTCCAGAGTCACACAAAGAGAAAAGGAAAAAAGGCAAAATAAAAAAAAAACAAGCACAAAATTTAGCTTTTCCCTCTTTACCCACAGCCCTAACTAAAAAAAAAAATAAAACATCTGTAACAAACCAAATTGGTGATAAAGTAAAACTAAAAGATTAGCATCTTAGCATAACACGCCGCTATGATTGCAACCCACATGATTAGCTGTAGTGCTCCTCTTCCATTTATTTGCTGTTTTTCATAACGCTAATGATGGATGACTGTAAATACTTCTCAAGCAACTAAGTATTCATTCAGGACATTCCCTGATCCTGTTCATCCAGTCCATCTGATCCAGCTGATGTCAGATCTGATCAGTGCCAACAGCTAAGTGCTCTGATTATTTCAGCTCTTCTTCTTCCTATAACCTTATACCCCTCTGTGGAATTTTGTATTCAGAGCTCCTTTGACTTTTTTATATTATTATTAGTAGTAGTAGTAACACTAGTAGTAGTAGTGGTTCATAGGTTCATAGGTTAGTACAAAGGCCCTTGTGAGCCATTTTAAGCCTAGCCAGTTATCCCTTGTGAGACTCAAACCCTGTTCCTTGTGTTTTTAAGGCAAACACCTTAACCATTAGGCCACCCTCCCAACCCAATAATATCATTATTAGTATTATTAGTGTTATTAGTATTATAATACAAACATATTTTGCCTTAAACCGACTAAATGTAGTTACTTTATCTAAGTTCTTCAATTCCTCATGCCTCCTATGTTTCACAAACCTTCTCTTTTTCATCTAAAAATACAAAAAACACTTTCTTCTTTCCTTCATTGTTAACTATGTTGATAATGTGCTTGAATTCTGGTTATAGTGTTTCTGTTTAGTGCCTTACAGTTTAATATTTTGCCTTTGATATTTGCCTAGCACTAGGGGAATTGAAAAAGAATAAAAAGATCTTCAAAAAGTGCATCAAATGTGGTCATTAAATTTCACTGCTGGATACTCACAACCTCTGCATGATGTGCCTGGTCAAAATATCTCTCCATAGATTGCTCAATATGTAAGGCTTTGGGACCTCATTCTTTAGGTGACCACAAGAACAAGCTTATCTTAAAAGGATTTCTTCTCCCAGACCCCACTGTCAAGAAAGCCAAAAAGAAGGTCAAACAAGAAAGAAAATGAAAAGGACATTGACTCCAGGAAAAAGAAAAGTCAGTAATGTGGGCCTATCATTGGCCAAAAAAGCATCAAGACTGGAGGCAGTTCAATCTACTGTTGCAGTGTGGGAGTCTTCTCTATCAGTTCTATCAGAATGTTCATGGTGCAATTGATTTTTGCCTTGTCTGAAAACAAATTATCAGATGTTCTCAATAGATCTCCAAGATGCTTAAAACCATATCAAGATTATTAAGGCAACCAGGAGATTTGTGCACTTCTGGCTAGAAGCCAGTTAGTTTTAATTCAGAGCCTTGCTCTTTGGCCTCACCACAGTCTCCCGTGTGTTCAACAATTGCATAGTAGTAGTTGTAGCCCAACTTAGAGTCAGAGGAAACAATGTCTACAAACATTTAGGTGATTGGCTCCTCACTGCTGTGACTAGAGTCAATTATTATAACCAGAGACTTCTTGCTACAGCTCTACCTATCCTTGAGTGCGTCTGTGAATTACAAAAAGTCAAACCTTTAACCAGTGCAGTCCGTGCTGTTTCTTGGCTGCCATCTGTACACAACATACTGTATACCTCCTCTTTAGGATGGGGGTGGGGGCAACACATTTTAAGGGGAGACTTGTCCAAGGAACATGGAATGAAACATGGGCCAGTCTGAGAACTCTTTGCATCTCTGTTCAACATAAAATACAACAACTACTTTATCCTAATCCCTCCAGAAAGGGACAGACCATGAACGATGCTCTAGTTGGACAGTTGTCTACTGGACTTCTCTGTGCTTTCCTCCACTTATTCCAATTTCCAGATTCTCAAAGAAAGCAGCAGCATGGAAAGCCACCAGGAACATCATTGGTGTGTGTTGGCCATGAAAAATTTGTTTTCCCTTCCTCAGGCCTCATGTAATAAAGCACCCATAACTTCTAAATCCTCATCATCCAGGTATTTTCTCATGCTTGTCTGATCAGCCTCAGTCACACTTACTGAACCTGAAATTAACCACATAGTTTCTCCATTTCGCTTGATGGTCAGCGACTATCTGTCATCCAAGTATGTACCTTGTATCATATCGACATCTCAAAAGAACTCTCTTATAGTGCATGCAAAAGCAAGTTAAAACTCTGCACTATGTGAGCAACAAATCAGGGCATCGATCCCTTTACAGCTTCCATTTCTGTAATCCCTCAACTCCCATTAGATTTATTTGATACTGGTTCAAGTTAGTTTACAATCAAGGTACAACTAGCATTGATTTACAACTCCCGTAGTGGCTTTGACATTCACTTTATTGCCTCTCACATGATGTTCTTCATGTTTCACTGTTGCAGTCATTACATTTGGGTAATCTGCTGGCAGGTTGTCCTCATTCGGTTTGAATTCCAAAGTCTTGGGTTCTGCATCGGTTGCTGTCTTCTCTTCCATGACATCACTTTGTCAGGGGTATAAAACATGCAGCCAATGCCATTTTCTTCAGTCTTTCTTGCCACGCGGTGCCCGAGGCAGAAGCATTTCGCAAGTGCCGGTCGGCCGACTACTGAAATATTTGTGTTTGAGTTTCAGAACCGAAGTCTTCAATAAAGCTAAGTACCTCATTGAGGAAACTTTTTTCTTGCTTTTTACCGATGTCAGAAAAAGTTAATTGTATTACTTGTGGGAAGCAAATACCTAATAAGGATTTCTATTTATACTGTATTCCTTACCTAGGCCCTGATCACAATGTGCCTGGCTGTCAGTTTTGTGCTAGATTTAACCAACGCACTATTAAGCGTTGGTATATTTTTGCATCTAAGTATTTTGGAAACAGATTTAACTACCCAGAGATGTCGTCGGATAGCAATCTGACTACCAGAGTACATAAAAAATGCAAAGAAAAGGACAGAGAAAGGCAGCCGAGATCCAAAACCGATGACAAAGCTTCTCTTAAGCCAGTCGCCGGTTCGCCAGTACTCAATGAGGTGCTTTCACAGCCCCTGATACCTGCTACCTTCGAGTCGCAGGCCTGTACCGACACCCATGTGGAGTCTGGCATGCCGCAAGATACTAAAGGTATTGGACCGATGGATGTATCTCCCTCAGATGGGTCTGGAGCCGCGGCTTCTGAGGGTGTATTCAGACCTCAACATTTTTATATCAAATCGACGAAAGCTGCAAAACCAAAGGCAAAGACACCTTCTAAAACTAAAAAAAAAATGCTTGAGCCACATGCACAGTTCTCTATGCCTAAAAAACAGATGATCAAAATGGCTGAAGACCTTATTACCTTGATTAGGGGTACCCATCCCCCTACAGATAAGAGGCCTAGGCAAGACACTGACTATGAATCTTCAGATCAGGTTTCTGTTTCTTCTGATTCCTCTTCTGATCAGGAATTATCTTTACCTCCCTATGAGTATTCTGATGCTGAGGAGTCTGTTCCATCTGCATCTCCTCCTGAGTTTGGAGAAACCTTGCATACTTTGAGGGAGCATTTTCACAGGGAGAGTCAAGACTTCTCAGAATCAAAAAAGAGGATCAGAGATTTCCTCCTTCTCCCTCAGCAGAAGCCTTTAGCCATTCTCCCTGTGTTAGACATTGTGGATGATGTTTTTTCGGAGTCAAGCCTGACCCCTGACTCTTTACCTCCGGTTCCCAGTAAGCCTGACAGGTATTACAGGGTCCCTGACTCTCATAAATTTGTATTTAGAAACCCTGCTGCTGATCCTGAAACTATTTCACAAGGCCCAAAGGGAGTTAAGGCCTCAACAGCAAAAAACCCTACCCCCTCTAACAGAGATTCAAGGGCGCTGGACAGATGGGGAAAAAATGTTTATACATCTGCAACTTTGGCAATCAGGGCCTTAAACTGTCAATTTCATATGCTTAAGTACCAACAACATGTTATGGGATTGTTGAAACAGAAAATGATGTTGATTTCAGAATGTGCAGAAAATAAGGAATTGCAGGAATTATTGCATGCAGCTGAACAAGTTAGAAAGCAGACTTTGCAATGTGGTTTTGATTCTTTAGAGGCCTCCTGCAGTGCCGCAGTTACTGGATCTGTAATTAGGAGGCATGCCTGGTTAAAGGAACAAAATTTGCCTGATGTTAAAGCTAAATTGTTAGATGCACCTTTACAGCATGATTCTCTGTTTGGTATTAAGGCAGAAGAGATTTTAAAGAAAATGGAAGACAAAGCTAAGTCTATGCAAACTGTTAAAGATTTCTTACAAGTGCAGCCACCTAGATTCAGTAGACACTGGCCTACAAAAAAATGGTCCTTTCCTGTGTCAGACAGAGCTCAAAGGGGCAAATCCAGACACCCTAAGGGTTCCAGGTACCAGGCTCAAGACTCATACCAGTCAAAGCAATGGAGTGCATTCACCTCCAAATCTGGAGGAGATAAAGCGCAAACCTACAGAAAGCAATCCCAATGACTTCCCTCTGCATACACCAAGCACTTATGTTTTGACAGCACCCATAGGGGGAAAATTAGCACTTTTTGCTCAAAATCGGCAGTTAATAACCCAGGACAAGTGGGTACTGAACATCGTATCACAGAGATACAGATTCCATTTCCACACTCTGCCAATGACAAATGGTTGGCCAGACAAGCCAAAAAAACCAATGGGCAGAGGCACAGAAACAGGTTACGTCCCTCATGGGCATGGAGGCCATTCAGACAGTACCAGAACAGGAAAAAGGACAAGGTTTTTACTCAAGACTGTTCTTGGTACCCAGAAAGAAGAAGGCCTGGTGGCCAGTACTGGATTTATTGATTTTGAACACATACCTGGACATTCCAAAATTCAAAATGCTCACTTTGCAATAGCTTCTGCCCATGCTGGGCAAGAATGCTTGGCTGGTGACTTTAGACTTAAAAGAGGCATACCTGCATGTCCCAGTAAGACAGTCATGCAGAAGATACCTAAGATTCAAGGCTGGCTTAATGCATTACCAATTCTCTGCACTGCCCTTTGGCTTATCTACTGCGCCCAGGGTTTTTACAAAGTGCCTGGCACCAGTAATTGCATTTTGCAGACAATGAAGTATTCAAATATATCCTTACTTGAACAACTGTCCCATTCAAGCCGAGAACAAGGACACTCTTCTACGACACCTGGCATTTGTGAAAAGGCTTCTAGCATGCCTAGGGTACACAATAAATGAAAAGAAATCACAACTGGTACCCTCTCAAAAGATAACACTACTGGGTGCAAGCTTGCATACAACTGCCCAGATGGGTTACCTCATGCCAGACAAAAAAAGGCAACTGACTACTTACTTCAAATTGATGGCAACAAAAACCCAGTCTTCTGCAAGACAAATTCTGCAGGCTCTGGGCTTCATGGCATCCTGCATCCTACTAATTCCATATGCAAGACTGCATATGAGAAAACTTCAATGGTACATAAAAAGTTTATGGAGTCAACATTCACACAGTCTGGAAGCAATGATTCCTCTCATCCTCTGCCTGCAACAGGAGTTTCTATGGTGGCCAGAGGCCTGTCACCAAAACATGGGACGGCCCTTCACTCTACCCCCTGCCAGCCAAACCTTAACAACAGACACATCAGATTATGCCTGAGGGCCCACATGGCACGACAATGCATTCACGGCATATGGGCACCAAATCAAATGCATCTACATATCAACCAGAAAGAGATGCTACCTGTTCAAAATGCCCTAACAGCCTTCAAGGACTTACTTCATCCAGGACAACTACTGATAAAGACGGACAACACCACAGTCATGTGGTATATAAACAAGCAAGGGGGCACACACTCATACCCCCTTTGCAGGTTAGCCATGGCACTGTGGGACACAGCTTTGACCTGCCAAATAAATCTTCAAGCTCAATTACTGCCAGGAAAACAGAACACTCTGGCAGACAACTTAAGCAGAAACCTTATGGATCCTCATGAGTGGAAACTAAATCCACAAGTATTCAGCATGATAAGAGAGTAATGGGAGAGCCCAGACATAGATCTATTTGCCTCTCCTCAAAATTATCAATTGAAAAGATTCTGCACAAGGACTTATCACAGACAAGCATGGAAAGTGGACGCCCTATCCTTCAGTTTAAAAACCTGTCAGTTTACACCTTTCCTCCTCTGCCTCTTCTACCCAAGGTCCTCCTAAAAGTCAGACAAGAGAAGCCAAAGATGATATTAATTTGCCCCGGACTGGCCCCACCAATACTGGTACCCAATCCTAAGGAACTTGTCTCAATACCTAGCTTGGACCTTGCCTCAAAGACCACAACTACTGTCCCAGCAAAACAATCAGATCCTGCACAATCAACTACAGACTCTGAACCTGGCAGCATGGCTAATCATGTAATCATACGGATGACACCTCTCAGTAAAGCTGTGATGGATGTCATTTTGGAAGCCAGAAGGCCTAGTACTAGAAAATCTTATGCTGACAAATGGAAGATATTCTATGCTTGGAATCAAGCACAAGGAACTGATAAAGCAGAACTACATATTCTTCAGATATTACAATACTTAACTGAGATGCTTGACAAAGGGCTATCTTTCTCATCAGTCAAAGTCCATGCCTCTGCCATTTCGGCTCATTACAATACAGAGCCACCAATCTTTTCTCATCCTTTACTAAAGCAGTATTTTAGAGGAGCCAACAATCTAAGGCCTCCTAGGAGATCACCATTACCTGCATGAGACCTCAATTATGTGTTGGAAAAACTCACCCTGCCTCCATTTGAACCAGCTGCTACCGCTAATATAAAGTTCTTATCATGGAAGACAGCTCTGCTACCAGAGTTTCAGAGATACAGGCCCTCATGGCTGCAGAGCCTTTTATCATATTTTACCCAGACAGGGTGTCAGGACAAATCATAATTTTATGCCTAAGGTGGTTTCCAGTGTGGCTCTTAACCAAACAATTCATCTGCCAACTTTTTATCCAAATCCGCAAAACAAAGGGGAGAGAATTCTGCATTCCTTGGGCGTGCACAGACAGCTAAGGTTCTACTTGAGCAGGACAAAAGCTCTAAGAAAAACTGAGCAATTACTAGTGTCATATGCTGCAGGATCAGAAGGAAAGGCTATCTCAAAGCAGACAATTTCAAAATGGATAAGCCACTGCATCCGTTTCTGCTACTTACTGCATGGTAAACCTGTGCCCAAGGGCATTAGGTCTCATTCCACCAGAGCTGCAGCTACTTCAGCAGCCTTTCTCAGAGGAGTACCAACCAAAGACATTCTAGAGGCTGCTACTTGGGGGTTTTGTTCACACCTTTATAAAGCATTACCATTTGCCTCTCTACTCTGAGTCCAGGGTAGGCTTTGCCACAGCAGTGTTGCAGGGCCTTATAGCCGCACCTAATGCTGTTTAGCTCCAGCCTCCCAACCATAGCTTTGGGATTCTATCCAAATGTAATGACTGCAACAGTGAAACATGAAGAACATAGTACAGTTGTGTACACTTACCATAAATGTAGATGTTGGAGTGTATTCACTGTTCATAGGTTCATAGGTTCATAGGTTCATACTAGGCTATCTGCCCAAGGGCATTTATAAGCCTAGCCCATAGTTATGTGGCTTTCGCCACCCCTTTAGTTTGAATAAAAACTATGCCTATCATTTTTCTGTGCCTCTGTCAAGCAGTGACACTGAAGTAATCCCTGGGGTATATCTGCGATCTCCCATCCATTGGTCAAGATTCCTCTTGAACAAGGCCAGCGAGGTGCTCTGCCTCACATGTACCGGGATTTTGTTCCATAGCATAGGGAGTCTCTGGGTGATGAATCTGTCCCTCCAGCACGTTCTATTTATAACCGTGTCAAGGTTTAAGTCTCCCGCCCTTGTGGTTCTGAGGGATCTAGATTTTTGAGGTGAAGCATATTCATCAAATCTGGGTTTGACATGGCCTTATATGTCAGGCACAGGTCACCTCTGAGCAAGCGGTATGAGACTGAATAGAGCTGGAGTTCTTTCAGTCGGGCAGCATAAGACATATTTTGAGACTCTTTATCCTTTTGGTGAGGAACTTTTGGGGCCTTTCAAGCTGCAGCAGGTGTCTGGTCAGATACATTCGAACGGGCATTGTACTCAATCATAGGTCTAATGAGTGATGAGTACAGGGGATGATGACCTCCCTTGATCTAGATGTGAATCCCTTCATGATCAGGTGGGCGATATAGAAGGTTTTCCTAACTACTTTAGCAACATGAGTGTCAAGCGAAAGGCTACTGTCAACTTGGGTCCCCAGATCCCTGATGACTTTTTCTGTGCTCAGTGGATTGCCACCTATATGGTAGCTAGGGGTAACCTTGTTTTTCCCAAAGGGTATGACTATGCATTTTTGGCGTTTAACTTCAGGCCATGGCTCTGGCACCAGTTATCCATTTCTGTGAGGCCCTTCTGGAGGATATCTGTGTCAGATGTGTTTTCGACTATGGCGCCCAGTTTGCAGTCATCTGCAAACTTTGTCAGCCATAACCCTCCTGTGTTTGCTTGTACTTCAGAAAAGTAGATGCCGAACAAGAGTGGACCCAGGACTGAGCCCTGTGGGACACCACTTGTGACAGGCTTTGAGTCTGACATGGCTCCAGCAACTCTGACCCTGTGGGTTCTGTCACTTAGCCAGTTTGCAACCCATCTTGTGATGTATGGGTTTACATTCAAGCTGATGAGTTTTTGATGATACCTGAGTGGGGTATTGTGTCAAGGCCTTTGCCAGGTCGAGGTAGGCTGTATGGACTGCCTTTCCCTCATCAATGGCCTTGGTGACTGTCTCGAAAAAGTCAACCAAGTTTAAGAGGCAGGATCTGCCTTTGACAAAGCCAAACTGGGTTGGATCCAAAGTCTGCAAGTTCCCTATGTCTTTATTTATGAGTTCCATTATGATCCTCTCCATGGCTTTGCAGATAAGGCTTGTCAAGCTAATGGGCGGTAATTTCCAGGGTCTGTGGAGGCACCGCCCTTATGAAGTGGGACCACAGTCGCCTGCGCCACTCCTTGGGTACGTATCCTGAGGTGAGGCTAAGATTAAACAGCTGTCCTAACTGTGGGTTTAATTCCTCGTTGAGTTCATGAAGCACACAGCCGGGGACACCATCCGGTCCCATGGATGCTGTGTTTTACCTTAGTGAGGGCAGTTCTCACCTGGGCGTTGGAGATGTTTGGGGGCTACAATCCTCTGGAATAGATATCTCTCCTTTTGGGGAGGGGGAGAAGTTTGCACTGAACCTGTCAGCCAGTATGTTAGCAATGTGTGTAGGTTCAGTAATTTTCACATCATTTTGAACTAATTCTGAGCATATCTGGGAGTTTCCTCCTAGGTTTCTAACATAGCTAAAGAAGGCCTTATGATTGTCTTTAGAGTCCTTGGCGATTTTTCTCTCAAAATTTGCCTTGGATGATTTTATGAGAGCTCTTAGTTTTTACTTATAATGATCAAAGGTGTCTTACCTTTCAAGGATTTTGCTCTATCTTGTAGTAGCTTCCTCCTTTTGTTGTAGAGCTTGTTTATGGCTGGGGTCCACCAGACTGGATGCTTGCCTTTGGTACAGAGAGTCTTAGTTTTGTTTGGGATTGCCTGATCCATGCAGTCCTGTAGGTGCTGGTAGAAGGCATTTGTAAGTGATTCAGCGGTTTGAGTAATGTTTACCACTGGCTCAGGGGCCTTAAAGGAGACCACACTAGTTTTTAGAAGTGTGAAATCGGCTTTTGAGAAGTTTTTCACTGTGGTCTTTTTGTTTCAGGTGGGGCAGGATGAGGACCTCCAGCGAGATTAGTTTATGATCTGATCTCACCAGTGAGGGGTATACTTCCGTGTTGAACATTTTGATCCCATGTTCGTGATGATGAGATCAAGTATGTTTTCTCCTCTTGTGGGGATGGTGACTAGTTGTTCCATGGCATTTGAGTTTATGAACTCCAGGAATCTTTGGGTTAGAGTGTTCGGGCTTGAGTAGTGTTCCCAGTCTATATTAGGGTAGTTGAAGTCATCTAGTATGATGGTGTTTGGAGATACATTTATCCCCTCCAATGTTTTCAGGAAGGCCATGTGAGGTTCCTGAGTTTGAGAGGGTGGCCTGTAACATGCTACAAATTGCAGAGCAGTCTTGCCTATGGTTAATTGCACCTGGATGGTCTCCGATGCATCGTGCGTTGCCACCAACCTTGAGGTGTGGGTGTCCTTTATGAATATGGACACCCCCTCCTTTCTTGGTGTTGTCCGGATTTTGGGGCCGGAACGCATGATATGAGGTGAAACCTGTTAGTGCTGGGGTGCTCTCAGGAGCCTTGAACCAGGTTTCTGTCACAGCACAGACATCGATGTTCTCCATATTGAGAAGGGCCTCGAGTGCGTGCATCTTGAGATTGAGACTTCTGGCATTGAGCAGCATTACCCTTAGTTTTTTCCTTTTGGTGTTCTAGGGTGGTAGGTTTAGAATTTGAGCCTTTCCTAAAAAGGCACTATGGGGTGGCAAGAGCCTTTGCCAATATCCGGAAGCCCAGGGTGACAGGTGCAAGCCGTCCCTTGAAGCAGCGTGGCTTGTCCAGCATGTCATCCCAGGCAGACAGACATTGGATCCCTTTGAATGACACCAGAATTTAAGCCAATTATTAAAGCTGATCATCTTATCACTGTATTGTGGCATCATTCTAGGTGAAGGTAGGATACTGCTCAAGGTCAGGGTCATACCTGCCTGGGCTACATAATCAGAGATCTCCTCGATGTCCCTTTTCATGTAGTCCAAGGAGGTACGTCTCAGGTTGTTGACACCAGCGTGGACAATGACTGAGTCGTACTTGTACCTGCTGTTGAGAGACCTGAGTGCTTGCGTTATGTGGCGGATTATAGCCCGACAGGCAGCTTACTGTGACCTTCTCCTTACTCAGTCTGGTGAGTGGGACGTCAGTGTGTCTGACTATGGAATCACCAATGACAAGTAAGTCTGGCATTTTGTTTGGCCTTAAGGGCTGTGACTGTTTGACACTCTGACTGTGTGGTCTATGTGTTGCATGTGTTGGGTCGTGAGGTGGTAGTTGTTTGGGTGTCTGCTTTGGTGGCCTCTGCTGTTTTGGTAAATTTTTGATCAGAGCCTCCAAGTATGTCTTTGTGTGAGTATGTGTATGATTTGAAGTTGTGATGGTACCATGTGTGACTGGGTATGTATTGTGTGTGGTTACCTTCTCCTCCTGTCTGGTCTTGCCAGTCCTATGTTGAGAGAGCTCAGCCTCCAGTTTGGCCGTATAGTTGCATCTCTCGCATGTATTTGTGTTTTGTGGGAGAAGGAGAGGATTGTCTGTGTACATAAGGCAATTGTAACATTGCCTCAATATTCCCAGGTTCACCAGTTGAGCTGGAGAGGACACTAACAACTGATCCCTCGATATACTAGAAGTAGTAGATAAAGAGACTTTCAAAGGACTCCGGGGAAGTGGGTTTTAGGCTGGTGGGGTACTATCTATAATAAGAGTGCTTTATCAAGGTGCAAGTACTGTAGGAGTAAGTGCTAGTCTTTACAGATAGAGAATAGTCTACTTGGGAATCAAGTAGAGATGAACTTTTCAGTTATAGGATATGCTGGTTAGATCAGCAGTACAGCTCGAGGAAGGTAGTTCTAAGGGAAAATTTCAAGAGTGGAATTTAGATGGCCGAATAGTTTAACCTTGTTTAACCGCCGCTGCTCTTGTGTGCAACAGTGGCAACTCCGGCTAAATCGTGCTAACGCTGCGTTTAGCATGTTTTATAGCAGGGGCTGAAGGGAGCTAGGAATTGGCCCAAAGCGACCAATGGACTACTAGTTTCTGGCTGAAACTTCACCAAATCGGACAAAAGGCCGCTCAGTGCTTCCCACTCCCACTGGTAAGCAAAGAAACTTCCCTCCTTCCTAATAAGGCAATGGATCAGTAACAGGAACTAAAAACAAAGCCCAGGGATCAGCAACTCTGAAACTGGACTACTCTAGTTCAGTAAGGCGGAAAACAAGAGATTTTTGTTTTATTACAGAGATAAGGAAAAACAGACAGTAAATGCTATAAATGTTGTAAATCGGCTAGCGACTTTAGTGTGCAGCCTACAGAAACAATTTGCAACAATTAGTAACTTAAAGTGCAATAAACAGTGTAAAATGCAGAAATCACTTAAAGTAGCAGTAAAACAGGCGAAATGCAGTCGCTAGCTTAATAACAGTGGGAAAGCCACAAAAATACTTATATCTGGTAGAAAGTCACTCTTTTAGCTCTCTGCTGCTTGGATCACTCTGCAGGCCACCACGAGGATCTGTGCTGAGTTGGTACAAGCTGGAAAACGCGTGTTTAGCGTGTTTTATAGCAAAGGGGCTGAAAGGAGCTAGGAATTGGCCCAAAACGACCAATGGACTACTAATTTCTGGCTGAAACTTCACCAATTCGGACAAAAGGCTGCTCAGTGCTTCCCACTCCCACTGGTAAGCAAAGAAACTTCCCTCCTTCCTAATAAGGCAATGGATCAGTAACAGGAACTAAAAACAAAGCCCAGGGATCAGCAACTCTGAAACTGGACTACTCTAGTTCAGTAAGGTGGGAAAACAAGAGAATTTTTTTTTTTTTTTTTTTTTACAGAGACAAGGAAAAAACAGACAGTAAATGCTATAAATGCTTTTAAGTGGCTAGCACACTTGAGTGTGTTAGCCTACAGGTAAAATTAAGCAACAAATAACTTTTAAGAGTGCAAAACAGTTAATCAACACAAAAACAGTTTAAATAGAATGCAGAGCTGTATAAACAGGCTAAGATGCAGTCGCTAAGCAGTAAATATTCAAAAGCCAGAAAAAATACTTAAATCAGTTATAGCAAATACAGTTATAACAAATGCTCTGAAATATACTGTATATTTCCAATATGTTTGAGAAGGACAGTCAGAACACAAGAAGGTTCAGGCAAAAAAGAAAAAAAAAGTTTTGTTTTACTTTTTGAAAAGGGAAAAAGGAGGAACAGAA
The DNA here is from genome assembly GCF_019279795.1 of Protopterus annectens. Classification (NCBI taxonomy): domain Eukaryota; kingdom Metazoa; phylum Chordata; order Ceratodontiformes; family Protopteridae; genus Protopterus; species Protopterus annectens. The sequence goes on from NC_056728.1 coordinate 1,240,288,991, forward strand.
GGCCTTATCAAATGTTCTCTCTGTATTAAGAAGAATGAGCTAATGACTCTAGACTGGGAGGTGTGTCACAGTAGGGGCGGGCAACTGCAAAGCAGGTCATTGCAGGTCATTGCAGTCCAGGTTACCCTCCCGCCACCCCCCTGTCATTCTATAGTTTCTCTCTCCTTCTCTATCTTCTAGAACCTATGTGGTGTATTTGCTTGTAGATGAAGGTAAAGTTTATATTGATGCATGTAAAAAAATATATATATATATATATATATATATACATATACATATATACATATATATATATATATATATATATATATATATATATATACATATACATATATATATATATATATATATATATGTATATATAATATTACGACCTTTTTGGGGGCACCTGACATCGGGGGCAAGAAAAACTAAAGAAAATGGCATTGGCTTCATGTTTTATACCCCTGACGACCTGAAGTCATGGCAACGCTCAGGTCTGTTCTGAGCTAGTACAAAATGAAACAAAATACACTGACCCTTCTGACATTGCCAACATCTTGGCTGACAGGTTCAGTGCAAATTTCTCCCCCCCCTCACCACCTACAGGGCCTATTACCATTCCAGGGGATTGTGTAAGTCCAATTATTACTGATACGTTGGTTAACAAGGTGCTATCTAAAGCTAAAAACTTTGCCTCCATGGGACCAGATGGTGTCCCAGGCTGTGTCATACGTGAGCTCCAAAAGGAATTAACCCCGCATCTTAATACCCTGTTCAGTCTCAGCCTCTCCACAGGATATGTGCCTATAGAATGGCGCACGGCAACAGTGGTCCCTCTACACAAGGGTGGGGCCACAACTGACCCTGGGAACTACCGACCAATAAGCCTGACCAGTCTGATCTGTAAGGCTATGGAGCGAATCATTACAGAACTCATAAATGGAGAGATTGGGAACCTCCAGTCGCTGGACCCCACACAGTTTGGCTTCATCAAGGGCAGATCATGCCTCCTGAACCTGGTGGATTTCTTTGAGACAGTTACTCAGGCTATAGATAAGGGAAAGGAGGTACACACGGCTAAAGCATTTGACACCATTCCCCATTCAGGTATTATTAATATGCTCACCAGCCTGGGCATAAACCCTTACGACACAAGATGGATCACAAACTGGCTCTCAGACAGATCCCATAAAGTAAGAGTAGCGGGATCTATGTCCGAATCCAGACCAGTAATGAGTGGTGTGCCTCAGGGCTCTGTCCTGGAGCCTCTCCTGTTTGGCATATACTTCTCAGAAGTACAGGCAAGCACGGAAGGGCTGTGGCTGACTAAGTTTGTAGACAACTGTAAACTGGGTGCTATAATAGAGTCTCCGGCCGACATGGAGATCCTCCAGAAGGGCCTATATTAGACTGATGCATGGTGTCAAAGCCATGGTCTCAAGCTAATTGAAAAAAATGCGTAGTAATCCCCTTTGGAAAAAACAGAGTACCCACAAACTACAACATAGGAGGTAATCCCCTGAAATCTGAAGAAGAAATAAGGGATCTAGGGACCCAAGTAGATAGTCAGCTTTCCTTTGATAACCATGTTGCCAAAGTGGTTAGAAAATCCTTCTATGTGACCCATCTGATCACGAAAGGGTTTGCATCAAGATCTAAGGATGTAATGGTGCCCCTCTACTCTTCCCTCATCAGACCCATTATTGAGTACAATGCACCAATTGGAATGTACCTGGCTAGACATCTCCAGCAGCTGGAGAGACCACAGAGGTACCTAACCAAGAGGATTACTGGCCTCAAACAGTTGCCCTATGCAGCATGATTGAAAAAGCTAAGACTGTTCTCTGTTGCATACCGCTTTCTCAGAGGCGATCTCTGTCTAACGTACAGAATTGTTGAACATGCTCCATCTTAGCAAAACCAAATCTACTCAAGCTACACTCTCTAGGGATATAAACCTCAACACAAAAATGAATAGAACATGCTGGAGGGATAGATTCCCTTCGCAGAGACTTCCCTTACTATGGAACAGGGTCCCGATCTACATAAGACAGAGCCCCTCACTATCACACTTCAAGAGGAACCTTGATGAGTGGATGGGTAACAGAAAGTTCATACTGGGGATCACACCAACAGCACTACTAGATAGGGGCCAAGGGTAATAGCTGCTAGTACAAGGGTCCAGGGAACTACTAAAGGGGTGATGAATACCGCACAACGTGGCTGGGCTAATATATGCCTTCAGGCAGATAGCCCAGTACCAACTTATGAACCTATGAAACTATAAGAGAAGACAGCAACCAATGCAGGACCCAAGACTTTGGAATTCAGGCCGACTGAGGACAACCTGCCAGCAGATTACCCAAATGTAATGACTACAACAGTGAATACACTCGAATATCTACATTTATGGTAAGTGTACACAACTGTACTTTATACAAGGCAATTTGAAAAAAGCCTTTCCTCCTACACTCCTCAGTAAAGGACTTGCTTCTAGAGTGGGACTTACATTTTGTCTTAGAAATATTGACAAAAGCCTCCGTTGAGTCAGCATCTTCACCACAGCTACTGTACCTTTATTGGAAAACTCTGTTCTTAGTAGCAATTACATTTTCAAGAAAATTTTCAGAATTACCAGTCTTATCTTCCAGTAGCCTATATTTGGTCTTCCATATAGACAGAGTATTCCTCTGGACTAATCCTTTATTTACTCCCAAGATTACTTTGAAGTGTATTCTGAACCAGCTTATATATTTGCCTGCCTTCCTAGATTTTCATAGACAACTTAGATTCCATCTGCACAGAAGAAAAACATACAGAAAAGATAATCAATTGATCATCTCCTTCACACGTAACAAGCAATGCCAGAAAGTGTTTTACATAACTTTGTCCTGATGGCTATCTGACTTGTATATTATTTGCATACGCATCACAGGAAAAAAATCATTACCAGTAAACCTAAATCTCATTTTACAAGGTCCTTCACTACTTCAGCAGCCTTTTTCAGAAATCCTGCTGTAGATGGACTTTGTGCTACAGCATCATGGTCTACACTGGATACCTTTGCCAAGCACTATAAACTGGTTATAACTTCCAGATCCAGAGCTTTCTTCAGAGATACATTTTATAGGTGTGTTGTGTCATGATGACAACCAGGATTACTTGTAACTTGGGATTATAACACATCAGTCAGATCAGATGGGCTCAATAAATGGGATACAAAAGTTAGGACAACACTTGGTCCTTTTCTTCATGGTCTGTCCAATATGACATCCCTCACTCCAACTCCTTTCCAGATTGTCACTTCTGTCCTAGGACTTGGCAAACCAACCTGCAGCTCTTTTGTCAGCAAATACATTCTGAGGAGAACTGGCGTACAGGAGGATTATGGGAGGAAGAACTCTTGAGTCATGGAGCACTGGCAGGGCCAGACTAGGTTTGACAAGTGACTTAGTACCCATCATTAATATTAGATGGATCACGATGAGAATGATCCAGCACTATAGTTACTATATAACTTTCATTTGCACTTTATCCCAAAAATGAATAAAAATAAGGTTTCTATAATGTTACTGTAGATCCAAATGAATAATTACATTTGCATTTTGGTAATGATTTTGCATGTGCAATGCAAAGATGTTTATCAGATTCGGAGTAGTTTAAAACTCTGTAGTATTCTGACTAGAAACATTCCTCTCATCATCACAGAACCATAATAGTCTTGCTCTTTTAAGTAAAATTTGTGTGTAGTACCATAATAAAAAAAAAATCAGTAGTTGCCTTATGAATTACTGGAATAGTCCTAAAATGAATTTGGAACTTGAAAATAAACTGGATAGTGCTCTCTTATTCTGATCTATGTACTTTTAGGTCGATACTAACTGAAGTGTTGTTAATTTAAAAAAAAATGGAAAAGGCATATATCTCCTAATTTCTTTAGACTGTTAGATTGTTCTTGATGATGATATTGTGATTTACCAAGTAATGCTCTTAAAATCTCAGACTATCAACTCTAAGTGACTTACACGTGTGCTTGCTTTTTCCCCAATATATGTAAAAGTCTTCAAGTGCTTTTGAACAGTTTAAGACTTATTGCAGTTGCAATATCTGCATCAGAAGAAAACTTATCCTATGAGTACTATGGTAGTCAGTGTCCAGGAAACCCAGCAGAATGGTACTTTTCTCTACTTCTGCTGGATTTCATCCTGTTGCATATTTATAAATATTACTGTTCCAGTGAAGTTGGTTTCTATTAGAAATTGTTTCATTGTAGTGGGTATAAAGCAGAATTATACTGCTCTGTACTTCCATTTTGTTTTTTGTTTTTATGTATCTCTTCTGTTTAATGGTGTATACCATGTGTAAAAATAAATGGCTTAATTTAGTAGAAGACTGTTCAGTTTAGCATCGTGCAGGATCCACTTGGGCAGAACTGTAAATGACGCTCATACAGCTGCTGTCGGTCAAAGAATTGCCTCCTCAGACTTATACATGGTGATATTGTATACTTAGTGCTGATTCCGAGCCTCATACCACAAGGGTACAATCCCTTAGCTTTCCTCAGTGACAAACGCTTGTATAATTCTGATAGAGCTCTCAGTGAAGAGGTCATTGAATGCAGAGACTAAGATGTTGTGCATGGGCTCACAGAAAGCATGCATGCCCAAACAGCAGCTTATATGAAGATTGTCATAACTACTAATAACTGTTAGGACCTATCTTCACACCTTAGAGTGCAATGGTTATGGCTGGAGTGGCTTTGATGCTCTCCAGAGCAGCAGTACAGTATTAGCAGAACACACTTACTATGCCAGTAAAACCATATGTGCAAAAAGAAAAAGACATGCATAGCTACAGGGTGTAAAATGTACATCTAAAAGTCAAGAAGAAGCAAATGTGAGGACGTACAAATGAAGACTGCATAAGAGAAGCTCCAGATATAGTGAGTGATGTGAAGAACTTGACAGATGACTAGGGGTAAAAGGAAGCTTTAAGCAGATTCTCAGAAACACAGATCATAGCACAGATAAAAGCTATAAAAGACATATTAGGACAGTATATGCAACAAACTAAAGGCATAGAAGAGTATGGCAATGTATTACAGCGGTTGTGTTTTAGCGTCTCAGAAAAAAGGCTGGCATGTTTGTTTGATATTAATGTAATTAACTAAGAGCAGGTGTAATACCAATAGTGCACTTTGGAGGGGCAGGTATATCTCACAGAGGATACTTGTGCTGTGGAACAGATTGCCCAGTCACGTAAAATAAAGTACACCTCTGACCATATTCAAATGCAACTTAGATCTTACTGTGGAGATCCTTTGGGACACATATCTGTCTCTCCAGCTCATTCTGTTTATGCAACAAACAAAGTTCTGATCCATGGATCTAGTGTTTCTGTGCTGTTTGTTTTGTGCATGTGCAACAAATCTGTCAGTACTAGGTCTGAGGAAGCCCTGTAAGCCACACATAGATCCCCACTCAGCAGCCTGTAGCAGACTAAATGCAGAGACTGCGCCTTAGTGTAGGACAGAGTATTCATGCCCTTTGTTCTCCTGGTGAGAAATGTTTGTGGGCATTTCAACTGTTGCAAGTATCTGGTTAGTTACATGCCAAAGGGGGAATTGTATTCAGTGATAAATCTGATAAGGGCCGAGTAGAGTGGTGCTATAATTTCCTTGGACCCAGATGCTATACCCTTACCTATAAGTTGGATGACATAGAATGATTTTCTTATTATCTTAGCTACAAGTTAGTCAAAGGCCAGTTTGCTGTCTACATATGTTCCCAGATCTCTTACTACTGGTTGACTGTTAGAGGCATTTTATCAATATTCATATACATAAACACATACATATACATACATATACATACGTATACAGTTTCATTTTAGAACATACTCACTTTCATCACCCTTTTTATTTTGTCTCCCTCTTGCAGGTCAAGATGGTCATAGTCATTTGCATGCATGCATGCATGCATGTTAGCTGCAGCCCATCCATGCTGCAAATGTGGCTGCAGCTGTGGTGGGTGATGGCTGGAAGTGCCTCATTTTTGAGGGGCTTATTTGGCACCTCAGGTCACACACCTTGATCACCCACTATAGTTCAGCCACCATTGGAGAAAATGGTGTAAGAGCAGAAGAATGACCTGTAGCCTTCTGGGTAGTCAGTACAGAGCACCCATTGGATTGAATTGCAGATTTGCTTGTCTAGCAGGTCCCTTGTGCTAGGTCACCACAGGAGATGAAATAAAAAAATGACATGATACAGTAGTTAAGGCTACTGTAACAGTTATCATTCAAACATCTACTGGAAGTTTATTTACATAGCTCTACTATTTTCTTCATATTGATCATTGCTGCAGTAACGTTAACTGTATGGATGGATTACCATAGCTTACTATATTTTATTTATGCACATGACAGTATTGCTTACGTATATAAGGCAAGTTATATGCAGTTCGATGTATGCCTAAGTTAACTATTAGTTATAATGTGGGTTATCTGACACATTTGCTGGGTCCCAAAAAAGTCTCTCTGGGGTGGTTGGCAGCAAGCACACTGTCTGTATCCTAGCTTATTCCAAACCAGGTACAACTCCATTCTGTTGTGCTGTAACCAATCATTTATACATCATCCAGTCCTCACCATCAGCATTTGTGTGCCTTCTGTTTTTCTGTGCCTGGCCCATGCCTTTTCCTCCTAATATGTCCTCATCCACCATCATTTCTCTGCACTTTTTGTATTTCTTTTTTGCCTCTGCACATTACACTTTCACATCATCAATTTCCCTATATCCCTGTCATATTTCCTCTCTTCCCTTCTCTTTTAATGTATATAAAAATGAGGGACTTGTCCACACAAAAACTATGCCCTGTCTTCCCTCATTTGCTTTTTACTATAAGTGCCCCTTTTGTGTACCCTTGTTTGCTATACACCCTCCCCTCTCATTCTTATAATATGCCCATCCTTCCATTTAATGACACCAATAGATGTCTATTTTCTTGGACATTAGACAACAGCTGTTTACAGTTTGTTGTAAGTAATCGCTATGTGACACCTTCCTTCACTTCCTGCAACCCTACCACAGGCAGTTAAAACCCCACCAAATGGAGTGACATGCAGAAAAATTAAAAATACTATTTAACAAGAAAAGGTTGGAATCTGCATTTGAAAAACTTTACCTGCTTCTGAATAGTATAGAGGAGTAAAGGTGTCACACAATTATATGCACAAATGTTTACGACTGAGCAGTCAAATACATAAAATAAGTACAGTGACAATGTCATAAATAGCAAAAATATTGAAATATTTTAAGGGTTACTTGATTAGTATAATCAAACTCAAATGAACTAACAAAGTAAGTTTGGCACATAGCACCAGCAGTAGGAACTGAAAGCAGTCAGGTATGTAAAGAATGCCTCTCCCTGTAAGGAAGGTTGTAACTAGTATCATACCACGTGCAAGGAAATATTATGCAAATAGCTGTAAAATGGACATTTGCACTGAAATTGTCAGTTGTACACTGAGACCTAACCTGAAGCAGCAAGGTATAAAACCTTTGCCTTGAATGTAAAGTACACAGCCAAATAAGAGACCTCATCTGTTAGGCTATGCAAAGGGTGCTACAGTACATGCATCTAAATGTAACATTAGATGGTGTTTCTGTCCGTTGAAGAGATTGCATTGAGTGGCTGACAACATAAGCTTAGCAAATCAGGTAAAGGCTTTATCAGCTTTTGTTTCAGTAATTTACATAACTAATATTTCATTTTTTGGACAAAAACCTCAAGAGTGAAGGTATTTATCTACTGTGTGTTGGTGTGCAACATAAGTGGGTTAGCTTCTCCACATCAATACATAAGGGAAAAACATGTTTTAGTTGTTTGTGAAAAAGCACACTGCAGACGAGATAGGTCTTTACTATTATGCCACACCTACCTGCCTAGTTAACCTTTGTATTCTTTGGCAGAAACTCACAGTGAAAGTGGCACTATGCCATGGTGTTTATATGTAGCAGTAAGTGATGCTCCCCAGCAAGGAAAAAAGCTTGAAAGGAGAGCTTGCATTTATCAGCTGGGAAGGGAAACTTGCTGGATCTTCATGAACTCATTTCATTTCCCAGTAAAGCTAACACTTGTATTATTGGTTTGAAGCTCACTGCAAACCTAGAGAACCTACAAAGTAGAAAGAAACAAACGTTTTCATCTGTAACCCGAAATCATAAAATATTGTGCTGATGTAGCTTGCTTTTCATTTGCAGATGTATAAATGCACCCTTTATGCAGACTTCCCTCCCATATTCTAACTTATTTGAGTGAAACTTTTCATCCTCAGGAGATTTGCTGAGTGATGTGGTCGTATTGACTAATGTAGCCAAAAATGGGCATGGGCATTTGTTGGTGATAAGTGGGTTGCAGATCGGGCCTACTCTGACCTATGCCAGGTACCTGTGCTAATGGTGGGAGGGGCCTGTGTGCCTCTGCTGGCCAGTATGTGCACAGCATAAAGTGGAGGTAGATGGTATGATGGTAAGGAGGAGGCTGGACATCATGTGTATCCAGGACACAAGATGAATACTGGTTGGCTAACAAAATTTATTTATTTAGTTATTTTAGGCTAAGACAGCAGTTGCAATAGTAAAGAAGGCATTATAGGTACTCAGTCAGCTTCTGGAATGTGATTCACCAGATGGCTCAAAGAACCTCAATCAGATTGCAAGGAAAAGACAGAAAAATATAGAAGATAGTCATCTGACATCCTTCATAAGGGATACTAGCAACAACCTGCTCGTCAGTCTACAGGATATCAAAGTCAGATGGAAGGAATACATCCAGTAGGTTTTGAATGAAGAATATCACAAAACGTTTACAACCTGCATTGAAAGAGGCAGAGGAGCCACCCCCACCCCCACAGAAGAAGTAAGCACTAAGGAAAATTAAGTCAGAGAAAGCAACAGGCCCAGATGAAGTTACAGTAGATATGATGAAGGTATTGTGTGAATTAGGACAGAAATGGCTGCTGAAGCTACTCTTAGAGTATGTTGAGAAAGGCATAACCCAGATGACTGGAGAATAAGCATTCTAGAGCTACTGAAGAAGAACAAAAGGGGCATTCACAAATGTGGGCAGTATAGAGGTATTAAACCAACCCAATGTTTGTAGTAAGACAGATAGCTGAGATGAAGCTAGAGACGAGGAAAGGGTCCAACAGTGTATTTCTATATTTGGAGAAAGCATGTGACAAGGTTCCAAGAAAGCTGATTTGGGCAGTCTTGCATTGAGGTGGCAAGCCTGGGAGTTTTGAAAAATAGACGAGCGAGGCCTGAACCAATGCTGTTGTTGGCTGTTAGATTGGACAGCAAAAGAGCAACACTTCAGATCTTAGATTTTGTGTGTGTGTGTGTGTGTGTGTGTGTGTGTGTGTGTGTGTGTGTGTGTGTGTGTGTGTGTGTGTGTGCGCGCACTGATGCACACACGTTTGTGTGTGTATGTGTTTCTGTATGTGTGTGTATATAAATATATATATATATATATATATATTTATATAAATGTGTGTGTGTGTGTGTGTGTGTATAACAGATAAGACTGGGAGAATGCCAGCAAATGTAGAAGCTTAAAATTGAGGTAGAAGGGAAAATAGTGAAAGAGATTAACATGTGGAAGAGGCAAATGAGGAGACTGGGAAGTCTAAATAAGGAGGCCAAAGCTAGAATCAGCAGGTCTGTACCCAGCTGGCACATATGTCAGTGGTAGTGTGTGACAGAAGAATGGCAAAGAAGATGAAAAGTAATGGGTAAGATACTGGTACTACCCATACTGCTGTAAGGTACAGAAACCAGGGCAGTAAAGGCAGAGCAGATGAGGAAGCTAGAGGTGATACAAATGAAGTGCCTGAGACAGGTGGTAGGATGCACACTGTGTGACAGATGAAGAAATGAGGACACTAGAGCAGAAGCCAAAGTAGGTCAACTAAAATTGATTACAGAGGTTTAGCCACACATGCAGGAAAGCAGAAGACAATCTGGTGAAGAAGATTTGGGACAGACAGGAAGAAGGCAAGAGGATATGAGAGCATACAGCAAAGAGATAGTATGAAAGAAGGCTTGTGACAGTCAGGCTTGACTGTCAAAGAATGCAGGAGTGTGGCATTGAATCAAGAGAGATGGTGACAACTGGCATGACTCCCCGACCCCATGTAGAAAATGGACAAAAAGGGGTTGATGATGATGATACAGCTGGCACAATGGTTAAGGTATTTACCTTATACACACACACACAAGGTGCAGGGTGTGACTCTCATATGGGATAATTGGCTAGGCTTAAAATGGCCCACAAGGGCAGTCAACCTAGTACTAATCTACGAACCTATGATGATGATGATGATGATGGTGATGACTTCTGCTGACTTGCAAGGCAGGCTAGGTTTGTGGGGGGTGTTAGGACAGGTTTACAGAATCATTTCCGCTAAGAATACTGATTCTACAAAAATGCTATAAAGTCAAAAAGCAGCTACTACTAAGTTTTAACAGAGACTACAGGGAACACGTAATACATTACGTGTTCTGAAACTAAGGGACATAGCTGTGACAACATAACATCATATTCTACTCAGACTGCATTTTATATTAATTAGGAATGCTGAATTATTTATTGGGTCCTGATTGGGTCTTGGTGTGTGTGTGTGTGTGTGTGTGTGTGTGTGTGTGTGTGTGTGTGTGTGTGTGTGTGTGTGTGTGTGTGTGTGTGAGTGTGTGTACTGGAGATGTGGGGTCACAGAGGCCACTTAATTTCGTATGTATAAGGACAATAATATAATCATGAAGTGTTGGGAAGAAAATTAAGATATCCTTCATAAATTCACTGCATGGCCTCAGTCCCCTCAGTCCTTATTTACTGCCCTTAGTGCTGTTGCCAAGTTTTGTCTTGTCTCTAAACTGCTATGGATGGATGGCCACTGCTTTTGCATCATATTTTTTCAAATGACTAATACTTAAGACATTAAAAAGCATATCCCTTCATAGCTTCTTAGGTATGGAGTTTCGAAGAGTGTTAACCAAGTAGAAATAGGGGCCTGGAACAAAACAGAACTATGCTTAGGTCAAAATGGTGTCTTAGGGCTTATACTTGAGCAATGACAAAGGGGCATCTCTGTTATGAACAGAATAACTATAAAAACTCTTTGTTTTTGGTCTAACGGAATCTTCAGCTGTTGACCTTTGAGCTGAACTGCTGAGGCAGTTGCACAGGCCCTATTTGGTATTCATGATATTTTGATACATGAATGTCTGTCATTGGTGTAGTTGTTACACTGTTTATGAATAAACAACCATTTATAGACAGTATGACAATACTGCATACATATAGAAAGCAAGTTGTATGTAGTCAGATGTATGCCTAAAGCTAAGTATTATAATGTGTGTTTTCTACTTGCTTTTGGTATTGTCAAGTTATGTTGTATAAAAGCAATAAAAGCATAATGTATGAAAAAACATGCACCTGAGTAAAGAAAATGTACAGCTGAATAGATCATTTTCACAGTGATAACAAATTATTCTGACTTGCAGGGCATGCTTACACGACAGCATGCACACTGTGAATAAAACTCTAAGGTACCATGTGTTCCCTCTGTTGAGTACCAAACAGTTAAATCCAGTTGCTATTCACTGTGTGCAGGCTCAAGAGTGTAAAGAGAAACCAGAGGGATACATGAAAGGACACAATACAGTCTAGAATGCTCAAGCAAAATGTCATGGTCCATACTGACATTATGCAAGGAGATTAAGCATGACTAGGACCAACGCAAACCAGTGATCTCTCAAAAAGCAAGGGTGACTATTACCAAACTACATAAGGGCCATCTCAGTGCTGAGCCTAAATTTAAAAATCAGATCTAAAACAGACTGACATAGATAAAAAATATTCTGTGAAGTCAAATTAAATTTTCACATATGCTACTTACTCAATAATTTTATCTTTAAAATAAATGTCAGAAATCGGGCATTGATTTTCAGTCAGCCTTGAACCAGTGATGGCTTCTTTAGGATGGGATTGTCAAAGACTCTTTTAATGAAGATGGAAGAAAAATATGGATGTCCTTCATGGATGCATCTGCAGTCATAACAAGTGGGTTGTCCTGTCGTCAGGCAGCCCTGCAGTCGGCCGGATTCCAAAGTCCGGGTCCGCTTCGCTGATGTCGCTCCACCACGTCATCTTTGCTGGTCTCGGTATAAAAGCATCAGCCGACGCCATTTTCCTCAGTCTTTCTTGCCGCGGCACCAAGCAGAAGCTGTTCGCAAGTGCCGGTCGGTCGGATCCAGAGATTACTTCAAGACTTCTAAAGCTAAGTACACTTTTTCTTGCCTCAGCCGATGTCAGAAAAAGTTAACAATTGTTTAACCTGTGGGAAACAAATACCTCATAAAGATTTCCACTCTTACTGTCTGCCTTGTTTAGGCCCAGCCCACGACGTAGCAGCCTGTTCGGCCTGTGCTTCTTTCAACCGAACGCCAGGCGTCGGTCGGAGTTTGCAGAACAGTTTTTCGGTTCTGATTTACATTATGCCGCCGGATCCTCCGACTACCCAATCTACCAAAAAAACCATGGTTAAGCAAACGAAAGTGTCCAAACCGAAAACTGATCAAAGTACAGCTGAACCTATTCCTACAACTGAGGCCCCTGCTACAACTCTTGAATCGACCTCAGAAATTTTACCCACTACGGTGGTTGACTTATCAGACACCATCCCCTTGGATGTCTCTACCCCAGCACTTGGTGCTGCTAGGCCTCCAGCAGCCATGTCCATTAAGGCCTTCGCCAGGGCTAAAGCAGCCAAGACTACTAAAACAGTGCCTGTTAGACCCCCCACATCCAGGCCCTCTTCTAGTTCTCAAATGCTTATTTTGGCAGAAGATTTAATTTCTTTAATTAGAGGATCTCAATCTCACCCAGACAGGGCTTCTCAGCCCCCAGAGAAGAGACCTAGGGCAGAGCCCCCTGAGCCAGTGTCTTCTGATGATTCTGCTGATGAATCAGACATTACTGACCAGCCAGAGGCTCCCTTCTCCAATTTTGAAGATTCTGATGCTGAAGAATCCATTCCAGCTGCTTCCCCACCAGAAGAATTCTCCTTTGGGGAAACCCTGCATGCCATGCGAGAACAGTTCCAATGGCAGCAACAGGATTTTTCAGACTCCAGAAAAAGACTTAGGACCTTTCTGCACCTCCCACAGCACAGGCCTTTAGCTATACCTCCTGTTCTCTCTGTGGTGGATGATGCTTTCAATGATGTTTGCTCCGCTCCAGATTCTTTACCCCCAGCCCCTGCCAAACCAGACAGATTTTACAGGGTGCCAGATACTCATCACCACCTTTACAAGGCCCCACTTGCAGACCCAGAAACTATATCCCAGGGTCCCAAGGCAGTAGGCGGCACCATAGCTAAAAACCCTATTCCTTCTGAAAGGGAAGCAAGGTCATTAGACAGATGGGGTAAAAAGGTCTACACTTCAGCTACTCTCTCAGCTAGAGCTTTAAACTGTCAGTTTCACATGATACAATACCAAGAGTTTATGCTGGATCAGTTAACTAAAACTAACCACTGATGAATCTCTTGATAAGAAATATGTATTAGAGATGGTAAATAACATACAACAGGTTAGCAACCATTCCTTAAAATGTGGCTATGATGCACTGGAGGCTTCATTTAGATCAGCCATGACTGGCACAGTGATAAGAAGGCATGCATGGCTAAAGGAACAAGCTTTACCGGATCATGTTAAAGCTAAGTTGCTGGATGCTCCTATGGACAAGACAAGTTTGTTTGGTACACCTGCCCAGCAGGTTATGAAGAAAATGGAAGAAAAGGCAAAATCTGTTCAAACTGTTAAAGATTTCTTGCAGGTTCAACCCACAAGGTTTAGCAGGAACTGGCCTGCCAAAAATTGGTCCTTTCCTGACTCCACAAAATTTCAAAGAGGCAGGAATAGACGTTCCAGAGGCAGAAACCAATCCAGAGGAGGTGCCTATAGAGGACGACAGTGGCAAGGTAACAACAGAGGCACAGACACAGCCACTGCCACTACATCAGCACAACCACAGTGACTTAACCCTACATCCGCCTACCAGGGAACAAATAGCAGCTCCTCTAGGCGGAAAGTTAACCTTATTTTCAAAGAACTGGCACTACATAACAAAAGACAAGTGGATTTTACAAACCATAGATCAAGGTTACCGGTTTCACTTCCACACTTTACCAGTCAAAAGAGGAATGCCAAATCTACCTCCAAATCAAAAAACAGAGGCTCTACGCCAGATAATGGAGTTAGCAAACATGAGAGCTGTGGAAAGAGTGCCAACAGCAGAGCAAGGAAAGGGGTTCTATTCCAGGTTATTCCTAGTTCCAAGAAAGGAAAAAAGTTGGAGACCAATTGTCGACCTGTCCACCTTAAATACATACATCATTGTCCCAAAATTCAAAATGCTGACCATACAGCAACTCCTTCCCATGCTGGGCAAGGAGTCTTGGCTGGTAACTCTAGATCTCAAGGAGGCATACCTGCACGTCCCCATTCGACCAATCTGCAGAAGATACCTCAGATTTCTTGCAGGATCAGAGCACTATCAATTCTCAGCATTGCCCTTTGGCTTATCTACAGAGTATTCACAAAATGCCTGGCATCAGTAATTGCCCATTGCAGGCTACAGGGAATTCAAATTTACCCATACCTGGACGACTGCCTGCTACAAGGGGACAACAAAAGCAAGCTGACAACAGATTTACAAAGGGTCATTTACTTGCTACAAGCACTGGGATACACAGTCAATTTACAAAAGTCAAGGCTGATACCATCCCAAACAAGGACATTCTGAATTGGACACAGTAAAACAAATGGCATTCCTGACTACAGAAAAACAAAAGAACTTCCTCTTTACTTCTTGGCACTAACAAAACTGAACAAGTTAACAGCAAGAAAAGTTCTGCAGGCCTTGGGCTTCATGGCATCATGCATAATCTTGGTTCCATTTGCCAGACTACATATGAGGAAACTACAGTGGTACCTAAAGAATTTATGGTCCCAACACAGACACAGTCTAGAAACAGAAATCCCACTAATTCCATGCTTAAAACAGGAGTTCCTATGGTGGGCTCAGGCATGCCAGTCAAACCCAGGCCTACCCTTTCGCAGATGTCAAGCAAGCCAGACCATCACAACAGACGCTTCAGACCTAGGATGGGGGGCCCACATGCTGGACAAGCAAGGGTTGTGGACACAGGATCAACTTCACCTGCACATCAATCTAAAAGAAATGCTGGCAGTAAAACTGGCAATCCAAAAGTTCAAACCATTTCTCAAAGAGGGCCAGTTGATGATAAGCACAGTCATGTGGTACATCAACAAACAAGGAGGCACTCATTCATACCCCCTATGCAGAATGACCTTGGAACTGTGGACCCTGGCACTCAGCTACAACATCCAGTTACAGGCAATATTTGTACCGGGGAAAGACAATACTCTAGCAGACATATTAAGCAGAACCACTTCGGATGCCCACGAATGGAAGCTGCACCCGGACATTTTCAAGACCATCTCAAAGAAATGGGGAATGCCACAGATAGACCTATTCGCATCACCTCTCAATCACCAGCTCAGAAAATTCTGCACAAGGACATTCCACCCACTAGCATGGAAAGTGGACTCGCTCTCCTTCAACTGGAAAGGCCTAACAGCATATGCATTCCCACCTCTTCCTTGATACACAAGGTACTACTAAAAATCAAGGAAGAACGTCCAAGGATAATCCTGATAGCGCCAAACTGGCCAAGACAGCACTGGTACCCACTACTGAGGAGCATGTCTCGAAACAATATTTGCTTAATACCCCTGATGCCTTTGATGTTAACTCAGAACAACTACAGCATCATACATCCAAACCTAAAAACGTTGCAACTGACTGCATGGAACATCACATAGCAGCAGCTAATTCAGAACTTTCCCAAAGAGTTAAAGACATTATTCTTGAAGCACGCAGACCTTCAACAAGAAGGAACTATGCTGGAAAATGGAAAAGGTTTGTCATTTGGAGTACGGAAAGAGGAAAAGATGTGTCAAACATAGATATACCTAACATTCTGGAGTATCTGGCGAACTTCTTCATTCAGGCCTGTCCTACTCCTCCATCAAGATACATGCATCAGCTATTTCAGCAGAATACAGCTTTGATCCACCTGTTTTTTTGCTCAGGCAGTTCCTCAGAGGAATCAAGAATGTAAAACCTCCAAGGAAACCACCATTACCAGCTTGGGATTTAAACTTTGTGCTAGAAAAATTAACACTATCACCCTTTGAACCAGCAGCAACAGCAGACCTACAACACCTGTCATGGAAAACTGCTTTCCTACTGGCAATTACTTCAGCAAGGCGGGTTTCAGAACTACAGGCCTTAATGGCAGTGCAACCCTTCCTGATCTTCCACCAAGATAGAGTGTCCATGAGGACTAATCCTACATTTATGCCCAAGGTGGTATCCAGAGTGTCTTTAAACCAGGCAATCCACTTACCTACCTTCTTTCCCAACCCACAAAACAGAGGGAAAGAATACTGCATACCTTGGATGTGCATAGACAGCTACGCTACTACTTGGACAGAACAAAAATAGCAGAAAGACTGACCAACTTTTTGTAGCCTATGCAACAGGAAGGGAAGGAAAAGCTATTCCAAACAGACAATCTCCAAATGGATAGGAAATTGCATACGATTCTGTTACTCCGTCCATGGAAAACCAATTCCACAGAACATAAGACCTCATTCTACAAGGGCAACAGCCACTACCACAGCCTTCTTACGAGGAGTGGCAACCAAAGACATTATTGAGGCGGCTACTTGGACCTCCGTGCATACATTTGCCAAGCATTATAATTTGCCTCTATATTCCAGATCCCGAGCAGGGTTTGCCACTGCTGTACTGCAAGGGATCCTAAACACACCATAATCTACTTTTATCCTCCTCCCTAGTTGGCTATGGTATTCTACCCATTGTTATGACTGCAGATGCATCCATGAAGGACATAGTACAGTTTTGTACCTACCATAAATGTAGATGTCCGAACTGGATAGCATCTGCAGTCAGGATTACCCTCCTCCTTCCCTCTGTGGTACTCCTAGGGTGTTTACCCTTCTAATAGCTAGCTGTTGGGGAGTCTTTTATGGTGTATTTGTTTGTATATATGTACATACATGGTTATTGTTGTGTTTACCTCTATCTATTTGGAAACATTGGCATCTATCCAAATTTTAGCCTGCAAGAGGGCTACTGGCATCTGGGGCAAGAAACACTGAGGAAAATGGCTGATGCTTTTATACCCGAAGACCAGCAAAGATGACGTCGGGTGGAGTGCGACATCAGCCGAAGCCGGACCCGGACTTTGGAATCCGGCCGACTGCAGGGCTGCCTGACGACAGGACAACCCACTTGTTATGACTGCAGATGCTATCCAGTTCGGACATCTACATTTATGGTAGGTACAAAACTGTACTTTCTCTGGGTTGGTCAAATGATTAGGGAAATAGGTCTTTGTGGTCATAAAAAAACTCTTAGGACAAGGATCTGACCTATTGTAATTTGGGTACAGTCATGAAATTATATTCATTACCACTTCCAAATTGATATAACCAAACTGTGCAGACTAATCGATTAGGGCACACTTCTTCAGTCCAGTCCTCATTGCAAAAAAAGAAAAAAAAAACTTGACCTTCACAACATATTTATAAACAGCATGTGACTTCCTCTTACTGGATAGGAAGAAAAAGAAAACTATACCCAAGCTAGAACTCCCCAAGATAACCTCCTCCTCCTAATAAACCCCAACACAGTTGGGTAGGATTGCACAACTACACTTACAAAGACCCTGGTCATAAATAGCCTAATATATACTTATGAAACTAGTACTAAGACAGGCTGAGCGTAGATGGATGCTTCAATTTACAAGGTTGCATAACCTTTGCAGGCAGTTCTAATAACATCATATCCCCTAATTACCACAACTCCAAAAGTTTACTCCAGCTTCAGTATCCTAGTCTGAAATTATACCATCACCAAATTTTAGCTTTGGTTAGATCCTTTCTCTTGCCACATCATTGACTCAATGTTCTCAGGCTAAAGACAACCACAAGACCATCTACAGTTATGGCCAACACGTCAAAGGCAGCACATATCAGTGTACCAAACTGGTGGTCCATGTTGCCACTTTCACCGAGCAGAATGGCATAATGAGTTTGCTGGCTGACAAATTAAGCTCAAACTTTAGCCCCCACTACCCTCAGCCTCCCTCCATGAAATACCTACTAGTATAACCCCCCCCCAACTATTAACATGGAGCAGGTCCTGGAAGTACTCAATAAGGCCAAAAACACAGCCTCGGTGGACCCTGACAATATCCTAGGATGCCTCTTGAATAGCTGGAAACATAACCTATCAGGGCCATTTTAGTCACCTTTATACTAAAGTCTCAAAACAGGCTTTGTACCATAAGAATGGAGAACTGCAACAAATATCCCACTTCACAAGGATGGACCATCAACCGACCCCAGAAACTACAGACCTATTTTTCTGACTAGTTTAATATGCAAAATCATGGAACAAATTATCAAGGAGATGATCAGCAAATATATAGGCAACCTTCAGACAATGGACCCAACCCCGTTTGGCTTTGTCAAGAGAAGATCATCTAGTAAACCTGGTGGATTTCTTTGAAAATGTTAACCAAGGCAATGGATGAGGGGAAAATGGTGCATACCACCTACCTGGACCTGGCTAAGATATTCGACATAATACCCCACTCAAGTATAGTTGACAAACTCACCAAACTGGGCATAAACCCCTACATAACTAACTGGATTGCAGTCACCAGTGGGGTACTTCAAGGCTGTGTGCTGGGACCACTCCCATTTGGCATCCACTTCTTGGAGGTAAAGCTTAATGCTAAGGGACTTTAGCTGGCCTAGTTTGCAGATGACTGCAAATTGGGGGCTATCGTAGATTTCACCTCATGACACAAACATCTTACAAGAGGGTCTAACACAGTCAAATGACTGGGCCAAAGTTTCAGACCAAAACTCAATACCAAGGAATTCATTATAGTGCCTTTTGGAAAAACTGCCACCCAGGCTAATTACTTCAGCAATTAGATACCCCTAAGAGTTAACCCAGTTGTCAGGGCTCCAGGAAAATATGTAGACAGTAATCTGGCCTTGGACCAACATGTGACCAAAGTTGTAAGAAAATCATTCTAAGTTGCCCAACTTATAAGAAAGGGTATAGCATCCAGGTCCAATGAAGTCATAGTGCCACTATATTTGCCCCATCTCAGCTCCATTATTGAGTATAATGTCCCCTTCAGCATATACGTGACCAAACATATGCAACAGATGGAATGACCACAAAGGTTCCTTAGCAGAAAAATCTAGGGTATAAACATATTGTCCTATATGGATTACCTTAAAGCCCTGTCTCTGTACTCTGTCTCCCTACAAGTTACTGAGAGACAGTCTATGCCTGGCAGACAAGGTACTCAGATCCAGCTCTGATGGACCTTTTGCACACCCGTAAAATGAACAGCATCAGAACCACTACATCCAAAGATTTAAATTTTGTTTGTGACATAAATAAGACATGTTGCAAGACAGATAAGTATCTCAGGTAATCCTCTTACTCTTGAACAGGCGCACCATCCATGTGAAGCAGAGTACATTCCATGGGAAATCAGAAATTCAACCCAGGTCTGGCCGTCACATGTCTGGTAGACAGAGGCAGACAGTAATGCTCAAAGTTACATAGCCTTCCCATGATAGCTTCTAGAAACTTCCTAACTAACATACCCCCTCCAAATAAATGTCCATGATACATAGGGACTCAATTGGGTTGTATTGCACTGCCAGGCTTATAAAGGCCCTGGTGATCTTTAGCCTAGTATATAACTATGAACCTATAAACTTAAGGAATCATGCTGTATAGTGTATGGAGTAAAGGTATTAGAGTCTATATTACGTAGTCAAAGTATGACAACTTCGAACGTTATATGGTCGAGGTCATATGTTCGAAGTTGTCATACTTCGAATTAAAAATAAATAAACATAAGAATAACTTCCTGACAGTTGTAAGTAGTGGGGCAAGCCCCCATGCATCCCCCACACCCCCCGCTCTTTAAATATACCAACTCCAAGACTGCGCTACAGTGCAATAAAGGGAAAATTCCCTTTACCGCATTGTAGTGTGGTCTCAGAGTGGTGGTGCAGGGGGGCTTGCCCCCTGCTTACAACCCTTTATTTTCTTTTATGTTGTTTTATTTTTTTTTTACGTGTTCGAAATTCTGTAAGTTCGAACATATAGGTTCGAACATATGGTGTTCAAACTTACAGAATTTCAACTACGTGATAGAGACCCAAGGTATTATGTCTTTATGTAACCTGATTATTTATATGTAGCCTTTTTCTAGCTTTTTGCACATTCCTTTTTTCTGTGTTTGCGTTAGATGCATACTTTAGATGACACATCTGTTATTTCCATTTTTGCAGACCTTTAGCCATTAGCCTTTCTCTGTTTTCCTCCATACCATGAAAGCAACATCAAATAAATGTAATTAGATGACTAATAAAATGTAATAAACCAGCTATATACAACCTTGGTGTAAAGTCTTTGAAATGCACATATGCTTTGTCCAAACTTTCATTCCATATAGGAACATAAACACTGAGCCTGGCCCACCACTACAGATGTTCTCACTCTTGAGCCAATTGACAACTACTGGAGTACATAGCATGCTATAAAACTGAAGAACATTAATACCGAAATGGTCTGCGACTAAGTGCCATTACTGTAGTAATGGCTTTCCCAGTACAACACTAATGTATTAGCTCTCAAAGAAACTTGGCTTAGCCCTGACATACCAGTCTTTGAAATTATAAGTTTTCACTCTGTTGTTCAGTATGACATTTTTCATATTACAGTTCCTCAAACGTCACAGCCAGGAGAAGTAGTTGCTAATTTGTTGATGCTTCCTTCATATAGGAGCTTAGTTTTGGCTAGCATATATGCTATTTGTGTTCTTCCCTGGGATTGCAGCCTGCTGAAAAAAGAGGAAATTGCCTTTCAGTTTCTGCTGCTGATTTCTGTTTCCACAGAGGACAGTGATGTTAAAATGAGAATATTAAAGTAAGGGGTTCATGAGAAGAGTAACGAGGCTTGTCATACTGCAAAAGCCTCCTTTTTTCTTTTGTTTCATGGTACATTTGCATATTTACTCTACAGCCAGGAGTACAATTATTATGAGGATCTGTGTTCCTGAGCTGTGTTTCAAGCAGTTTTGCTGACCACTTTTGCTTAAAGACATGTAATCTGGGAAGGTTATAGTGAATCCAAATTTCTGCCCCATGGTTTAGTAGATTCTGATAAGGCATAAAGAGGCAGGAAGTGTGACCTTTATTTATAAAAACTCTATATGGTGTACTCTTCTGGCATTACATTCCCCATTCTCAACTCGTAGTGAGTTTGTCTTTCTGCAGATTAACCTAGTTTATCTTTAGCCCACTACCCCCACACCCCTAGTCTCTTTTAATAATGCTGTTGGACTCATTACAATACCTTTCATATAACATCAACAATTAATTTTTTATCCTTAATAGATCAGACAATTTATTACAGGCTCTCCACAGATCTATTCATATCCCACTACTCAGTTACTTGGATATGCCATTCCCTTCAGCCAGTCATTACTTGTTTGCTCATTTTTAACTAATCAAATATGACTGCATGATGGATTGTTTCCTCATTTTATTTCCCCTTTGCATGTTTGATTTGAACCCTATTGATTCCTGTAGTTTTCAAGATCGTAGTGTGTTGGAGAAAGTGGCAATTTTTAACATGCTTGCTCTTCATATGTGACCTCGGAGTGTGGGTATTTAACAGTGAGGTCCTTGTGGATACAGAAGGGCTTATCCAGCTACAAAAAAACATGAAATGTGAGCACATATGTTTAGGCAATTTGTGTAATCAGGTTAGTGGTTTCTTGCCACTATTGTCGAGGAACTGTTTTCAGAACAGTTGGGTTTTTGTCATAGCAGGTGCCTGGTAGTGAAACAAAACATTTTGCTTAGAAAGTATACTTGAAGAGCTTCTTGTATCTGCACCTGACATTACGACAGACACCACTAGGGACTTCCTGACAACAGTCAATATTCAGCCTGAGGACAGGATCGAAACACCTCAGTATTCCAGCAGAAGTGGCAGGAACTTTCATGCTGTCTGTTCAGCCTCATAATGGTTATCCTGGATAGGGGGGGTTACCATGTTCACCCTTCCTTTCAACTCTGCAGCTCATCTCCTTTCTGTAAGTACACCATAATTTGTTTATTGAAACATATCTTTGAGTTAAATCCTGGTCCTTCCCTGGGTCACACCAGATGTTAGGGTAAAAATATCATATATAGACAAACTGTGGCGTTAATTCAAAGAAAGCAAAACTACATTCTGATTTCACCCACAGCGAGGTCAGGAGTCACACAGAGATTATGCCACTAGTCTGCAAAATCTATTATCTTACTGTACATTAGGACAACAACAGAAAAAAAAATAAAAAGAGGTCTGATGAAGGATTTAACATATATTATTCACCAGTAGACCAAAACAGCACAGCACCTTTCCACTTCTCAGCTTTGCTTTGCTCAGTATTCATTTTTACTATATTATACCTAAAGGCATGCTCTCCACTTCCATTACTCTACTATCTACAGCACTGTTTGTAACCTTTCAACCCATAAATGTCCAAGATAGACTTAATGTAAATAAATTAATAAATACATCATAGATGGATTGTTAAATGAACAAATATGCATAAACTGAATTTGAAACATTGCTTTTCTGATTTCCAGCTCCCTCAGTTTCTAAATGTTGACAATTGCTTCATCCATCACCTTTCCCATCTGGTTTTGAGTAAACCACTGTATACTTCAGACATAATCAATGTTCCAGGAAGGCAGAACTAACAGTTTTGTTATATAAAGCTGC
Source organism: Protopterus annectens (assembly GCF_019279795.1). Taxonomy (NCBI): domain Eukaryota; kingdom Metazoa; phylum Chordata; order Ceratodontiformes; family Protopteridae; genus Protopterus; species Protopterus annectens. Next base: position 1,240,312,033 of record NC_056728.1, read on the forward strand.
ACACTTGGCTGTAGTTAATGACTATCAAGGCCTTATGCTTCTTTTAATTTAAGAAAATTACAGTGCAGCTGACAATGTAGGCCACGATGGTGCAGCAGTTAGCGTTGTCGCCCCACAGCAAGAGGTTTTCTGGTTAAATTCTTGGCTGGAGCGCCTTCTGTGCGGAGTCTGCATGTCCTCCCTGAGTGAATTTAAAGACATGCGAGTAGGTACAAGCATGTGTGTGCCTTCATTGAATGTTGGGTGCTGGACTGGCAACTTGACTCCATAAAAATTCACTGCCCATCATTAGCGGACCGGAGTTCCGCTGTGGCGACCCCTGACTGGGAAAAGCCGAAAGACAGTGCAGCTTGCAATATGGATTGCATTTTGCTAACAGAACCTGAAGTAGCAGCACTTGACATAACTGAGAGCCAGTGCATTGAACTTTTACTGTTTCAGTGTTGTTTGTACTTTGCACTTTGATGTGGCAAAGCATTTGAGACCCAGCTGCCACAGATATTTATCGTTAGTAAATTATGAGTCACAAGTTCCAAACACTATGCTAAATTCCAGGCACTATAAAGTTGTGAACTACAGTGAGAGCAATAAAGTGCCACCTTCCAATGGTTTACTCATAGATACAACTCAGTGATCCATCGTCTAGCATAAGGCTGTCAGAGCGGCTCATACCATTACTTCCTCTAGCTTTTTCCTTTGGGCTGTGTACCAAGTCCACCCATATGTTCCATGTCAGTTCATGAAAACACTGTGGCATTGGCCGATTAACCTTCTATGCTGATTAAAAAAGCACTCTTTTGTGTAGCACCTATTCTGTCAATTGCATATGCACCATGGACTTAATAGTGCTCAAGCTTGCTGTCTGACATGAGTTTGTAACATCCTAAAGTCAAACCGTATGCTTCTTTGACTTACCAATTAATTTTGAACATCAAGCCAACCACTGAAGTTAAGAAACCTGCAAACTATTCTTGGAGTTGTCTTAAGCAATATGCTTAGATTTGACCTGCATTTCAAGTACATAATTTAAACAGTTGAGGGTGATACTAGGACCTATAAGGCCACCTATCGCTGAATCACTTAAACCTACCCTTTCCTGCTGCTCAGCCTTATGTTGACTTCTTTGTACTGATTAAACTTGTCATGTCCACCATATGTAAACCAGAACTAGCATATAACAGGACTACATGCTTTACTGCTAGTGTAGTTTAGTGTCACCACTGTAAAGTCTTACGTAGGATTATTTGGTTAGAGTTACCTATTTATATGGTGTTTATCCATAAAACAAATAAATTAAGTAAAATTAAAATGACTTGCAAGTTATTATACTCCAGTTACTCTCCCAAATTATCTTACCAGTAGGTCTGGTACATTTCCAAACCCTGTTTGCTCCACAGGTGCTTGGTTACTTCAAGTCAATCTATTCTAATATGGGCCAGCAGACTCAGCCAATGGTTTCTTCACCAGCAAAAAAGGGAAATTATTTAATTGAACATACAGCTACTTGTTGCCAAATGAAAGTTCAAACTGGTCATGAAGTCTCTCCTAACCAATAACTCTGTACGAGTGGAGTGATTTGAAACAAAACAGCTAAATACTTTCTTCTTTTTCCAATCTGTATCCATCATTTTCTAGTGGACTTCCACTGTAGTTTCTGATAGATGCTCCCACCCACTCTCTCCCTACCTCATAGCCACTTACTGGCTTTTAGCCTATACTTACTTCCTATCTTCTGAGTCAAAGCATTCCATCTTTTGGTTGTAAATAATTCCTAAATCCTGCTCTTCACGCACACATTTTTCTGCCATACTCTGCATTCCTTTATTGATAATCAACTGCTTCTTCTGTTTGCTCTTTTTATAAGGTAAACGGAATAGCCAGTATGTCGACCCTAGGGTCTCCTAGTTAACTTTTTGGTATTATCTCTCATCCAGAAACCAGATGTGCTGTATTTCTAACTGCTATATATTACATCTGTTACTCTATTATATATTCTATATCCCTGTTCCAGTGTTACTGGGCATGCTTTGCATGTTTGCTTTTCCCTGCATTTTTTTTTATTTGCAACACAAAGTGACTCATAGGCTGTTTGTTGTGCATACCAATGTCATGAACCTGTTTCTGTGTGCAGTGTACCAGTTAAGCATTATGCCATGGCTGGGACAGAATAATTCACATTTTAATCACAGATAGGACATTGTTTGTTCATGATGCTGTAGCCCAAGTAATCAAAAATGGCTCCCTTACACTGGATAAAAATGCAGATTTCCCACAGTGCTACCATGGTGCATTGCTCTCATCCAGTGGTTTAATTTTGGAAAGAAATGGTTTAGCTTTTATAAAACATTGCCTTTTAAATAAAGCAGACATAAAGTCTTGTCTATCTCTCTATGCTGGTATGAGTCACCAGGATTGGTTTAAAGATGTGCAGTACTCGCACGTAACTGCACATTCCTTATACTTAATTGTTATTCACGTTGCAGTAGGCATGGTATCTGGAAGAAATTACGATTTTTGTAATGTACAAAGCAGATGCACTTTATTAGAAGTCAAAACATATGTATAATTAAATTTATTTAGTATGCATATTTGCAAGGGGAATTGGTTTTAAAAAAAGTGTTGCACTGCTCAGTGGTAATACAAAAAATGTCATCTGTAAAGTCAAAACTGCTCATTAGGTTTTAGTGCAGCTATTGATTTCTTTTGCAGCAAAACTCATTTTTACCTCTGAAATGGAGTGCACTGCACTTCAGTGTAAGGTAAAACTTACCCGATGTGTTACACACATACATACTGTTGTTGTAGTTAGAGCATAGTTCCAGAATTATGAATCAAAGATCAAATTACAGTTGATGTATAAATATTGTGTACATGAATTTCCTTGCCTGTAACTTCATAACTAATGAAGCATGCATCCTTCTTCTCCATTGTTACAGTATTCTGTGATTTTTTTATTACTAAAGCTTGCAAGATTGCAGATTTTCTCCCTTGGCCCACATTGCAAAAGGAGTCTACCAATTTGAGCTCTTATTCACTACAAATAAAACAACCAGATCTTCTTCTTCTTTCGGATTTTCCTGGTTAGGGGTCGCCACAGTGGATCACCTGTCTGCTCATGATTGGCTATGGAGTTTTACAGTGTCAAATTGCCAGCCCATTACTCAACCTTCCACGGAAGGCACACACACATTCACACACTCACATCTAGGGCCAGTTTAGAGTATCTAATCCACCTACAGTATGTCTTGGGAAGTGGGAGGAAACTGGAGTGCCTGGAGGAAACCCACGCAAACACAGGGAGGACATGCAGACTCCACACAGAAGGCACCCCAGCCAAGGATCAAACCAGAGAACATCTTGCTGTGAGGCAGCAATGCTAACTGCTGCACCACTGGGGCCACCCAAATAAAACAACCAAATAAACAAAAATAAATAAACAGCTGACTTCAAAGCAGTCAGCTGCCTTTCTTGAAATAAAGCTATTGAAATAAAACCACATTATAACATGAGCGCGCACACACACACACACACACACACACACACACACACACACACACACACACACACACACTCTGCATACACATACACATTACATGTGTATGTATATCCACACATACACACACTACATACGCATACACAAACATAAACGCACACACAGACACACAGACACATTTCTGTGCCCAGTAGTCCATGTCATATCTTACTGATTGCTGAGATGTTGATTCTCCATTATCCCATGTGACTCATTTATTGCTGAACTACATCACTTTGGGCTGGCTAATCAACAGATAAATATCAGTACCACAGGAACATAGAATATGAAGGTAGATGAGGCCACATTACCCACCTAAAGTGCCCATTACCCTACCTGTTGTGATAGCTGCATATCCTACATATTTCTAGTTTAATTTTGCAAAATAAGTTTCCTCCAACCTTTTTATCATTTCATTTGCATCTAAACTTCCTTAAAAGTAGTTTACCATGTGTGTTCAAGTAGCTTTAAAATAACATACAGTTTACTTGATGTTATCTTGTAAAAAAAAAACTGGTTTGCCTTGTTCACATTGGACTCTTGAAAACTGAGGTGAGTAAATATAGCTGCAGCTGTAACAGTTTTGAAAAGTTGAATATGCGTGCTGTGGCTTCCATGTGAATTTCAAATAAAAATACTTCCCTGTCTGCAGGCAAAGCATGTTAACAAATGTTTTGACATAGACCATGCAGAGTTACAGCTCTAAAATTCCATTTAATAGCTCACCTTTGTGCAGTGTAAAACAGAAGTCTACACGATTGCAAATTCAAGATATTCAAGGATTGTTCTAATGCATTGCTGCTGAGGTTTGGACTTATTTTGTCTTTGTTAATATATTCTGTCAGTCATTCTTTATTACTTTCTTCAACTGATTACCAAGTCTTCATTGGTAAGATTTCTAGTTACACATTTTTTTTTTGAATCTCGATTTCAGCATCAGACTACTTTTGCTAGGGGCATTTTAGCCTGTACAGATCAGACCTCTTGAGGTATTAATTTCCGTCAGACATGCTTTCATCATATCATGTGTTTACTGAAGCATTTTATAAATGATTGGCAAAATTAAACATTTTAGAAGAAATATGAATATTACCACAAGTCTAATTAGCTTTCTTTCTTGCATGGTATAAACATAGGTGCAGTGTTCTGTTTGAAAGCTGTCATAACTGGAGCAGTTGTTTTGTGTCATTGCACTCCAGTAGGTGTCAAGAATATTTGACAGAGCAGCTTTCAGTACTTTATAATGTTATGTGATCAAGTAAATAGCCTTACTTTTTGATTTAAGTTCTGCAAAGAGACTGTGTGCAAACATTTTAGCGTTTCTTAAGAACATTTTGACAAGTACAGGAAAAGTATTTGAAGAACTGCAGTAGAGTAAGTCATGTTATTTTAATAGCAGGCCTTACAAGCAGAAAGATTCTTTGAAGAGTTTCTGGGCATTCCTGAAGTATTATTGCGCATATGACATTGTAGTAGATGACATAAACCCTTGAGGTAGCAGGATAAACTTGGTCAGAAAGACTTTCAAACAGGTTATTAACTTGCCTACTGACGTCAGTAGCACTATGACATTAAAACACTTTTCCTCAACAAATATTGTTGGATAAAAAAGGCATCTGATTTGCTGCAACACCATAAAATAAGGTACTTTAAATACTTTTCTTGTATAATGAATAGTTTTCTAAAGCATTTGCTATCAAAGGAGATTTTGCAGCATACCACTGCAGTACATAGCTAGACCTTTTCAGGTAACTAATTCTGCAAGTGAAAGTGGATTGTGATAGGCTGTGAGCCCATCTTTTTTTTAAACTATAATATACCACTTTAAATTTAAAACAGTTTCCATGAGAACCAATGCTGGATACAAGCAATTCAGCTTTTACTGGACCAGAACATCCCCTGTGGGAGGAAACTGGAGCACCCAGAGGAACCCCACACAAACACAGAGAGAACATGCAGACCCCACACAGAAGGCACCCCAGCCAAGGATCAAACCAGAGAACCTCTTGCTGTAAGGCAGCAATGCTAACTGCTGCACCACTGGGGCTACCCAAATAAAACAACCAAATAAACAAAAATAAATAAACAGCTGACGTCAAAGCAGTCAGCTGCCTTTCTTGAAATAAAGCTATTGAAATAAAACCACATTATAACATGAGCACACACACACACACACACACACACACACACACACACACACACACACACACACACACACACACACACACTACACGATTGCAAATTCAAGATATTCAAGGATTGTTCTAATGCATTGCTGCTGAGGTTTGGACTTATTTTGTCTTTGTTAATATATTCTGTCAGTCATTCTTTATTACTTTCTTCAACTGATTACCAAGTCTTCATTGGTAAGATTTCCAGTTACACATTTTTTTGTGAATCTCGATTTCAGCATCAGACTACTTTTGCTAGGGGCATTTTAGCCTGTACAGATCAGACCTCTTGAGGTATTAATTTCCGTCAGACATGCTTCCATCATATCATGTGTTTACTGAAGCATTTTATAAATGATTGGCAAAATTAAACATTTTAGAAGAAATATGAATATTACCACAAGTCTAATTAGCTTTATTTCTTGCATAGTATAAACATAGGTGCAGTGTTCTGTTTGAAAGCTGTCATAACTGGAGCAGTTGTTTTGTGTCATTGCACTCCAGTAAGTGTCAAGAATATTTGACAGAGCAGCTTTCAGTACTTTATAATGTTATGTGATCAAGCAAATAGCCTTACTTTTTGATTTAAGTTCTGCAAAGAGACTGTGTGCAAACATTTTAGTGTTTCTTCAGAACATTTTGGCAAGTACAGGAAAAGTATTTGAAGAACTGCGGTAGAGTAAGTCATGTTATTTTAATAGCAGGCCTTACAAGCAGAAAAATTCTTTGAAGAGTTTCTGGGCATTCCTGAAGTATTATTGCACATATGACATTGTAGTAGATGACATAAACCCTTGAGGTAGCAGAATAAACTTGGTCAGAAAGACTTTCAAACAGGTTATTAACTTGCCTACTGACGTCAGTAGTACTATGACATTAAAACACGTTTCCTCAACAAATATTGTTGGATAAAAAAGGCATCTGATTTGCTGCAACAACATAAAATAAGGTACTTTAAACACTTTTCTTGTATGATGAATAGTTTTCTAAAGCATTTGCTATCACAGGAGATTTTGCAGCATACCACTGCAGTACATAGCTTGCCCTTTTCAGGTAACTAATTCTGTAAGTGAAAGTGGATTGTGATAGGCTGTGAGCACATCTTTTTGTTAAACTATAATATACCACTTTAAATTTAAAACAATTTCCATGAGAACCAATGCTGGATACAAACAATTAATTTTTACTGGACCAGAACATCCCCTGTTGAGCCTGAACAATCCCCAATGGGACTGTGGTCCCGCCATTGCATTGTAGTATATCCATGGGTATTCTGCATCAGGACACAGGGCGAAAAGTTCATTATTTACTATTTGCTGATGTCATCAGTACTTCTAGATCTGTGGCTTGTTTTCAAGGGAGAGCTGGGTTAGTATTCATACTGGCTAGGTGTAGTTTTTCAGAACACCATGACAGTATCTCAGCCGTCCTGAAATGGTCCTGTTGCTTTGTTATTTTGTGTGCAATAAGGACATACATGAGGTAGCAGGCATAAACAAGCATATCTTTGAAGCTCCTGGTGTGGTTATTATGGAAGTAGAGAGTAGGGGAATGATGGCTCACAAATACAGGCATTACATTCTATGAAGGTATAACAAAGTAGAGGAGAATTATCTTAGTGTGATAGCTTAGATCCAGGAAGATAATAGAAGTCATACACAGGAAACTTTGCACAGAGAATTACTGCTATTTGTCAGCCACAGGAGCCAGCTTATGTTCCATCTTTTTGCCATGGAAACTACTTCACATTTAGTATATTATGGGCTGAGGAGCAGCTGTTGATATATTGGTGAATCAGTACCAGGAGCAGTGCAATGATGAGAACTGCGTCTGTAAAGCTGAGAAAAAGGTTTTTTTATATTAGTGGTATTTTTTGTTACATTTCAGAATGCTTTGTATGAAGGGTTTCATGTGGATCACAGTGAATTTTGAGATTAGCTTATTACCTACCAAAATACAAAGTCAAAGTTAAGCACTTTTGTCACAGTTCTGATGATGTCGTTGTAAGTAGACAAAACCGCTTAACTTTGACTTTGTATTTCTGTTAAATAAAAGTGTTTTTAGAGTTGCTGTGATCGGCTGACTAGCTGGTGGTTCTTCTGTTATTGGATGTTGCTTCTACCAGTTCTAGAAACATGGTTGTGTTTTGTTTAGGAGTGTGAAAAGAGTCTGCTGTCCTAACCAATTTCTACCAATTTGTACATGTATCATCTTAGGTAGGTAGGAGAAGAATTGTCCTGTTGTGCTGTCCTTACCAATTTTCAACAGTCTGTATATATATTAACATAGGTTTTCAGTCTACAGGTTACAGGCCTTAGGGAAACAAACCTAGTCAGCAAAAATAAAGTAATCAATGTAATTAGAAATTGAAAAAGACAAAGCTTTTGAATACATTAGAAACATTTTTAATAATTTGCTGTGCTTTATACAGGGTTAAGTGAACATGAACTTTGTATAAGTTATAAGTGTGGTAAACAGAAAAAGAAAAAGGCAGGGAAAAGTGAAAAGGATTTTACCATCTTGAAAAGGATGATGAAACAGTATTGTAGAACGCAGTGTACAATACCCAGAAGTACAGATGACAGAGAATAAAATATTCAGTTTTGATCCACTAGCAAGCCCTCTAACTCATCACGCCAACCTCCTTCTGAGATTAAATTGGCACCATGTAACTCACACAAAAAATCTCTCATCAGTACTGCTCTGTACAATATATTCAAGTAAAGCTACTACCCACTAATGAAAAGAAAGTTATCCATTAGGGAACTTGTTTACTCTATAAAAAACTCACAAGACAACCACTATCCTACTTAACAGACCCTCTTTTAAAACTGCTGTTTGAGAGCATGCTTCAGATCAGGCCCTGCACCATGGAAGAAAATTACTTCTAAATTAAATGGGGCTAAATTTTCTTAATGCATCTAAAAATATCCTACCCAAACTCCCAAACAATGAGGCCAATTGTACAGAGATAATGGATGCCTTGACTCCCTATACCATCCTTCCTAAATGTGCTCTTATCCAGCTATCCAGCTTCAAAAACCAAAGCATTTGTTTTAATCACATATTGAAGTGTTGTGCATTTGTTATATGTTGTTCTTATAAAAAAAATCTGTATTACTATCTTTTCATCTGGGTTGTGGTTGAAAAAGTTCTTCTGATCTGCCTGTCTACCCAGTTAACAAATGGTCTATAAATGAAACAAATAAATACATATATTTCTTTAATGGTGAAATTATTGTATATGTTTGGAATGAGGCACAGACAGTAAGTAATTGTGAATGATGAAGGAATAGGAGTGAATAATGTGGACCTTGACGTATGTTATTGGAAAGCTAGTTATGGAGAATAAAGGGAAGATAGAAATAGAAAAAAGCAATGTTTCTGGACTAAAATGAAAGGCACCACAGGAAACTCCTGGATAATGTTCAAATACAGACTCCTTTGTTAAATTAAGTCAAGTCAAGTCAAATTGTATTTATATAGCACCTTACAGACATAAAAATGCCACCAAAGTGCTTCACAAAATACAATTAAATACAACATTAAACATAAGCAATCATCCCACACTATTAAAAGCTAACTCATAAACGTAGGTTTTTAGCTTTGATTTAAAAACTGCCACAGAGGAGGACTGCCTAATATAAAGCGGAAGCTCATTCCAAAGCTTTGGAGCTGCAACTGAGAAGGCTCTATCTCCTTGCATCTTTAATCGTGTCCTCGGAACTACAAGCAGGGACAAATCTTCTGAATGAAGTGCCCTAGTAGGAACATAAGGATGCAACATCTCTGCCAAATATTTTGGGGTTAAACCATTCAGAGCCTTATAAACCAATAACAAAATTTTAAAATAAATCCTATAAAAAACAGGTAACCAATGTAAAGCTGCCAATATAGGCATAACATGATAAAATTTACGCTTGCCTTCCAAAAATCTCCCTGCAGCATTTTGAACAAGCTGTAATCGAAGTAAAACACCATGACTCACTCCAAATAAAATAGAATTACAATAGTCTAGACGTGAAGTTACAAATGCATGCAACACAATTTCAAAATCATGTCTAGTCAAAAATGGCTTTACTTTAGCCAAACGTCTTAAATGATAAAAAGAAGATGCCACAACCCCATTTACATGATCCCTAAAACATAAATCTGTATCTATCTTCACTCCTAAATTAACAACCATATCCTTTAAATAAGAAGTCAATTCACCACAATCCACCATAGAGGAATCAGTGTAACGGCTTGGACCAAAGAGCACTACTTCTGTCTTCCCTTCATTAAGACTTAAGAAATTTTCCATCATCCATGTTTTAACCTCACACAAACAATCTAAAACCTTCAATATTGATCGATCACTAGCCTCATCCAAAGGCAGATAAAGTTGGCAATCATCAGCATATAGATGAAAATCAATATCATACTTCCGCAATATATCCCCCAAAGGCATGATATATATACAGAACAATAAGGGCCCCAAAATTGAACCCTGTGGAACTCCCCAAGGAAAATGCAAAAAATCAGAAGAATAACCACTCATTTGAACACACACCATTCTATCAGAAAGATAAGACCGAAACCAGCTTAACTCCGGACCAGTTATTCCCACATAATACTCAAGACGATGTAATAACACCTCATGATGTACTGTATCAAAAGCAGCTGTCAGATCCAATAGAACTAACAACACAGATTTTCCACTATCAGTTGCAAGAAAAATATCGTTTAAGACCTTCAATAAAGCTGTCTCAGTACTGTGTAATGGCTTAAAACCAGATTGAAAGTTTTCCAAAAGATTACTTTTACTTAGAAAATCCAATAGCTGACGATAAACACACCTCTCTAACACCTTACTCAAAAAAGGTAACTTGGAAATTGGCCTATAATTAGATGGCAAAGATGCATCTAAACCAGATTTCTTCAGTAGTGGATGAATAACCACCTTTTAAAAATCATTCGCACAACACCAGAAACTAAACTGGTGTTAATTATTTCCAATATACCTGGAGCCACTGTTAGAGACACATCCTTACATACAAAAGAGGGTAAAATATCATAAGGAGAACCACTAGGCTTAGCCTCAGCTATTAATTTAATCACATCTGACAACACTATTGGCTGAAACACACATCATTTCTCAGAAACAGAAATCAAAGGACTCTGTAGAGAAACTCCAGGCACAACCATTCTTAACTTAGCAACCTTATCCATAAAAAATTTAAGAAATTCATTACACATTGTAGTAGAGGCCTGTACAGAAAAATGATCCTGTACATTTAAAACAGAATCAATCACACTATACAAAACCCGAGGGTTATGAGAGTTTTCAGAAACAATATTAGAATAATATACATTTTTTGCAAACTTTACAGCATCCTGATAATCCTTCCAACTCTCCCTCAGTGCAATTAAAGATACATTAAGCTTATTTTTCTTCCACTGCCTTTCATATCTTCTACACTCTCTCCTAGCAGCTCGAGTAACATCTGTTGACCATCGATTCTTTAATGAACTTTCCTTTTTTAAACGCAATGGTGCGATAGTATCTAAAATATCCTTATATATCTCATTAAAACAGCTTAATAATTCATCTAATGAAGACCATTCTAAGAAATGAGTCAAGGCCTCATTAAATAATAATGAAAACTTCTCAAAAGTATCTTGATCAAAAAAACGACTAAATCTAACTGGTACAATATGCTTATCTACGCTAGAATGAAAAGTTATATCAAATAAAATAGGTTTATGATCAGAAAAAACAGCATCTTGAATACACAAATTTTTTACAGCAAGCCCAGAAAATAGTACCAAATCCAATGTGTGACCACATACATGAGTGGCCCCACTAACACACTGATTCAAATTAAAACAATTTATCAAATCATAAAAATCTGAAACAAGAGGTTTTTCCGGACAGCAAACATGAATATTATAGTCCCCAAGTAACATAATTTGATCATATCTTAAAGCATACTCAGCTAAAAATTCAGAAAACTCAGATATAAAATCCTTATTATATCTCGGGGGTCTATAAACCACTGCACAAAGAAGTGAACTTAAGTGTCCCAATTCAAATAAACATAGCTCAAAACTGCTATATTTAGTCACAGAATAGAGTTGTTTAATCTGCAACTTATTCTTACAAATAACAGCTAATCCTCCACCACGTCTTGAAATTCTTGGCACACCGATAAACACACAGTCAGCTGGTACTAATTCATTAACAGCACTCCATTCACCTGATGAAATCCAAGACTCTGTTATACAAAGTATATCCAGAGTATGTGTCACAAAAAACTCTTTTAAAATAAATGTTTTATTTGCCACTGACCTGGCATTAATCAAACCCCACTTTAACGTTGACATAACTCCTGCATTAGGCAGAGCTTCAATTTTAACAACTGGTCGAAGGTTCCTCAGATTTACCCCTCTCAAACAGCACCGCTGAAATCGTACAGAGGCAACACACTCCCCCTCAGAAAAACCAACAACAGGAATACTCCATGATCCCATAGAATCCCACAACCTCCAAGAGACTAGGGACCCAGCAGAAAGCCTTCGTTTAGCTCCCAAAACATCAGCATCATAAATGGAAGCCGCCAAGGTCTTCAATTCAATTTTTAACTTTACTAATCATCCTCCATGACAGAGCAAGAGAAAAGAAGCAAGCATTTTTGTCCGAGTGTCCCTCAGACTTCTTCAGATAAAACAAATGATAGAATACTGTTGAACCACTTTATATACTTTCAGTTAATTGATTAATTGATAAAATAATTGTTGTTTAAAGGCATAGTGCAACCAACCAGAAAAAAAACATGGTAAATACATTTTAAAATAAAAAAAAAATATATATATATATATATATATATATATATATATATATATATATATATATATATATATATATAAAAAAGAGTTACACTACTAATGGAACCATGAATTTTTAATGTATAAAATATATTGATATACATATATAAATATATAAAAATGAAGTATATAAAAATATATTTAAATATTTATACATACGTAATAAAATATATACTGTTTGTGTCTTTCGGCTTTTCCTGGTTAGGGGTCGACATAGTGGAACTCCGGTCCGCTAATGATTGGCAGTAGAGTTTTACGTGCTGGCTTGCCGGGCCTAATGCACAACATTCAACGAAGGAATGCCCGTTCATGCATGTTGCCACACAGAAGACGCTCTAACTGAGAATCGAATGGGCAACGTCTAACTGTGAGGCGACAATGCTACCACAGCACCACCACCGCAGTATGTAATAAATGTGCAAAAAAGACATTAAACATACTACAAAATTGATAGATCAAAGTTTGGCTGACCTGAGTTTTAACAAGGGAACTAAAAAATATTGTCGTTCAAACCTGGAGGTTTGTTAGCTTCAAGTACAATCTGCCAAAATGTTTCTCTATAGTCCAACTTAGGTTCTCAGGGTCCGGCCCTCAAATCTTTGGGAACAGTTTCAATCACAAAGAAGGAAAAGTTGGCTTTGGGACATGTTAGTGTGTGCCAAAACAGTGCATTACTATTATTTCTTTTATTTACATCATTAATGTGTTCATAAATCCTTGGTTTTAATTGCCTTTCAGTTTTTCCAAAACCAAAGCCTTCACAGGCACCACAGGTAACTAGGTAAACAAGACCCTGGGAATTGCAGTTGGAATAAGTATGTGCTTTCAGTAATTTCTGCCTGGCAGTAACCAAGACTTGTTCCTTTTGTGCAATATAGACACATTGTATACACGCCCCCACATTTAAAAGTACCTTTCCTTTTATCTGAATAAACATTAAAATTGTTGGCAGTCTGACTAAGAAAATATTTCAGGAATAGAAATTAAAGGATGGAAATAGACGAAGGTTAGAAAATTGCACAGGACTACAAAAAGCTGAACTAAAGTAAAAGGTAGAAAGCACAACGTGTGATGCAGAAAATTAAAAGATGCCAGGAAGACACAATTTACTGTGAAAGAATATTTGACAGAAGTAAACAATAAAGTAAATAGGTCACTGTAAACTCAGTTTTTGAAATACTTTTTCATATCTTCTGATCCTACATGACATTAGCCCTAGCTATCTGAAACAGTTGTTAACATTGTATATTCATACCAGGTCTCTCAGATCATCAGGTAAGAGCATTGCTAGATGTTGTAACTGGCACTCTGGAAACCTGTAATAGGATATGTTTTGCTTAGCTTGCTATGGACTTTTAGAATTTATTACTTTCACAGATTCAGGTGGAAAATAGTAATACTCCTTTTCTAGAAATCCCTAAAGTTTCCATAACTTTTGTTTTGCTTTTCTAAACACTTTTCAGGTGGTGATTTTATTTATTTATTTATCTATTTTCAGTTCTTTCTTTGAAAATTCCCTTTTTATTTAATGAGTTGCCCTCAGTGTTTTTTTTTTTTTTTGCTTTGACTTTCTCTCTTTATGTGTACAGCCATTACTAGATAAACATTTAAGTACTTTTAATAATAGGAATAATATCTATAAGAATAATTATTATGAAAAAAGACTCAAGTGGTTGTTACTGAGGTTTATCTCTTAAGTTTCATACACATGGAATGAAAGGGAGAAGTGTTTTGGCTCTTTAGACATTTATACAATATTTGGGGAGGTCAGAAAATGTGATTTATTGATTATTTAACTTCTTCTTCTTCTTTTTCTTTTGGCTTTTCCCGGTTAGGGGTCGTCACAGTGGAACTCCGGTCCGCTAATGATTGGCAGTAGATTTTACGGTGCTGAGGTGCCAGCCCGACGCCCAACCTTCAATGAAGGCACGCCCATTCACACATGTCTTTCGAACACCACTTGATCACAGGGAGGACATGCAGACTCCACACAGAAGGCGCTCCAGCCAAGAATCGAATGGGAGAACCACTTGCTGTGATGCGACAATGCTACTGCTGCACCACCCCAGCTCTTAACCACATAAATGCTTCTGATATAGACTGGTACAATTTGAAATTGTGGTACAAGCTGATATGACTGGAATGTCCAGATAGTATTATGAATTGAATACATTGGGTTTATAAGAATGCAGAGCAAGGGTAAAAAAAGGCAAACATTAAGGAAATGAGTTAGACAAGCAAAACACTTTAAGTTATTTATTTTGTAATTACTCTATGATTTTTTTTTTGTTCATTTGTATTTTTTTTAGTGGATTGGTTAAGGAATAGTTGATGGGAAGCTATACAGCAGATGATAAGTTTGCCTCCTGTGGTAGCTTACAGATATGATGTCTGCATGTTACTGAAAGGTCACTGGGGTAATCACCTTGATTTTGAGAATTATTGCAAGAACATTGAGGTGCTATGTAATAAATGAAAATGGAAGGCATAGGAGGGAACGTAAAAACAGACTGTGGGAATGTTTTCTTTTAGCAAGGGAGTAAGACTGTTAAACTAGTTAAATTCATTGATATAAACTGTGTGGCATTAAACTGGAAAATAAGTTGAAAGAAGCTGGGGAGGAAGTCAATTAATTGATAGCAAACTAAATTATGAAGAATAACATTTCAGATGGTAATGTTTTTATTATCAATGTTTTCTTTAGTGAATATATTTTTGTTATCTGTTTGTTTAAGCTCAATAACACATGCTATACTTTTGGAAGAACATTATATAATAGACTAAACTCTATGAGAAGATGTGATTTATGTATAAAGATTCAAAAGTGAAGACATGATATGGTAAGCCTACTGACTGTCTTTCTTCTCCTCTTCTTTTGAAAAAAGATTTTGCCAAAGAGTGTGAAAAGTGAAGAGAGAGGATAAACCCTTTAGTAATAAATGAAAATGACAACAAAATATCAAGAAGCGGCAAGACAGCAGTAGGAATCAGAGGAAGAAAGGTTTCAATTAGGTGTGGTTTGAGACAAGGACATGTAAAATAGAAGTGAAGGAGATTAAACTGGATGGAAGAGATAAACAGAAGACATTTTTGTATTAAAGCCACAGATGGAGAAATGGACTGAAATGTAAATAACATATTAAAATAAGTGTATTAAGTTAAGGTACTAGATCATGACTGGGTCTCCAAAACAATTAGTGCATAGTGTGGCATGAATTAATTGCATTGAGAAAGGCGCATGGATTTAAAGAGAATGTGTAATGTCTTCTGTGAGCCACCCTGTGAAGCAAACTCTCGATAATTAGCACTGCACAACTTTGCAGCACTTCCGTTTGAACTCCAGTCTATAATGTTGAACATTTCTTGTTTCTTCAGCCATGAAAAATCAGGAGTGAAGACAAAATGAATAAAAGCAAAAGGCGGTTTGTTTTATTAGAAACGGGTTTGAAGAAGAAGAGGAAATGATTGCTAATTTACTATTTGATTGCTTATACTTAATGGAAGTTTTTCATTATTGAGTGTGAAATGGGCATGTGACTGTTTGAACAAAATTTAGGAACATAGGAAACAAGCTAGGATGCTAAACATTTATATAACATATAGATAAGATATTAGACAGTGCATATGGAATATTAAGGTATTTATTTCTGTAGTTAAAAGTAACTAATGTAGAAGAAGTAGAAATAGGATTGCTTATGTAAAACAGTATTGAGTACAAGAGAAAAAGACTGTAAGATAAATGTTAAAATTACATTATTTTTGTATGTTTTCTGATTATGTAATTATTTTGTAATTTCTTTTAACTTAACTCTCCCATTACCTTTCTTTTCAAGTAACTAATTTGGGATCTTTTGCATTTGCCTGTGCTGCAACCAACTCAAGACAGGTGGGAACCTAGTTTAAATATTTTATCCTAAGGAATGCATCTTAGAAATGTAATATCCCCTTATTCTGCTATATAAGCTTGGTGCTAGAACATGAATGCAAGCACAATGTATAAGAAAAGAGCCTACAGTCTCCTGACCTTTATGGTTTTACATGTAACAGTGCACCTGCTAAGCTTCTAATAAAAGGTTGCAGGTGAAATATAGAAATTAAGTAGCAAGGCTAACCTCTAAACTTGAGATGTAAAAATATGACAAACTCAAAGTGCTTCAGAATACTGAGTTTAGAATTTTCACAGCAACTGCAAAAACAAAGCATTGCTGATGGCAGGAGTATTGAAAAGCATATGCTTATAAAGTCATTTCTCACTTGCCACTGATGGTCTGCATAGCTACCTGGAGTTTTGTAAAGAATGATATGTCCCTTGAATATCAAAATGATTTATACAAGATGCTTGTGTTACAAATGTGTTAGAACTGTATGTCATTAATGGGTCTACTTCTATTCGCTGACAGCCCATTTCACTGAAACCCATTTCGTTGACAGCTCATTTCATTGACAAACATTCTAGGTGGGAGGCTGCACCCCACACACCCCCCAATGTGGGGGGCTGTGCCCCACACACCCCCCCAACTATATATAACAACTCCACAGTCGCACAACAGTGGGGAGGGGGGCAAAACCCAGGTTTTTGCCTTGAATACTTTTGTCAATGAAATGAGCTGTCAACGAAATGGGTTTCAGTGAAATGGGCTGTCAGCGAATAGAAGTAGACCCGTCATTAATATATCAAACTGTTTTTGTACAGTTGCTTGTGCTGAAAATGTATTTGTGAGCTTTGCTTGTGTTGAACTGTATCAACAGTGAACCCTGCTGAAATGAAGAGAAATCTACATGTATTACTGAAGCTGATTTAAATGTATATGTTTTAATAGAAGATACTGACACAGCAGTGGTTAACTTTAAGAAAAAAATAAGGGAAATATAAATGAGCTGTTAAGCCATTAAAAGGCACCCCACAGTGCTGAAAAGTACAAGAGACATTGGGTCTGGGGAAGAGCCTTTGTCCATTAGCTCACTGAAAAGATGGGAGGCCCCAGGCACTGCCATAAACATTTGGATGTGTACTGTGGCCGTCCTTGGAATCTCCTGTCTCAGCTTCAAACAGGAATACTGTGAGAACCTAGAGTCAGGTGACCAGATGAGGACATTCTGCTATCCCTCTTGGAAATGATATTATAGATATTACAAAGAGAAATCTCAAAGTATAGAGTATTCTGTTTGGGAAGCCTGACTAGAAAGACGCTCACCCTCATGATCTTGCATTGCAGTAGTAAGTAACTTAACTAGGGAACAGTAAAATTCTCTAAGATTCAGTCAGGAATATAGTGAATCTTAGTTTAGATATTGTTTTTCTTAATTTGTCTGAGTCTGTGCATCAGTGTTCTTTTCAATATTCCCTGTGATCTGAACTCTGTGGTTTACTGCGAATATATATTCAGTACTTTCATCTACTGTTATTATTTATTATTAAATATATTTATGTGGTCTTAAGGAAATTTGTACTTGATTTAGAGAGGCCTCAATCTGGAAATACTAAGTGTATCCATTTGTTTTCCAAGTGCATGTCCCTCTCCAGTGTCAGTGATGAGGATTTAGGCTCCTTGATTACTAGCCCAGCATGGGGATGGCCCATATTGGTGGCCAACACATATTGATAGCAGTGGTGGGCACCACAGTTTGCATATCCAATATTTGACAAATGACAACTGAGTTCTGCTATTAATTACCTAGATGATGCAAGCTGTGGGTGATGCTTTTGTAACAACATGCTGACAGATTTGTCCATCCCATAAGTAGATTTGATTTCAAGAACTGTGTCTACTTTGTACATTCACTGCATCTTATCTTGCAAACATTGCTAGGAATGGCCTCACTTTAAAGTGAATTATGAAAAAATAGAGATTGGTTATAGGCTACTTTTGCAAACCCAGTTTTATATTTTGTAAGCTACCATGAAGAAAGTATTTTTAAGATATCTTGTTTGTATTACAGCACTGAACTACATGGCTGAGCATAAGAAGCCATGGTGTTAAAAAATGATAAGCATTCCCCTGTACGCTTTAAGACTTGCGAGTATAGCGGATACCTTTTCAGCATAGCAAAGTGAAGCATTTCTTAAAGAAATAGGGAATGAGTGATCTGTAGGAATACTCACAGATTCATACAAAATAAATGATATGTTTTCATTTTCTTTCCAAAATAAAGTCTTATCATTGTACAGATTTAGTTAGTTCTGTACTTTTATTTCAGGTAGAGTTAATTCTTCTTCTTCTCAGATATCAAAACATTCAGCAAGGTATTGTTCATATAATTGTGGGATGCAGCTGCCTAAAGTCTAAATGTACTTGGAAAAGGGCAGATGGTGTCTGTTGAACATAGTTAGGTAATTTTTTTTTTTTTTAAGTACTTATCTGTTGATGGTAGGTTTTATAATTTACTACTCAGTGTTGCAGTGTTTAAGCTATGAAGCTAAATATGCTGGTATGTTAATATTTATACAGGTAGTGTTAGTAGTAGTACGTTTGTAACAGTATGTAACCCTTGGAGCAGTTAGTGTTTCCCTATCAGGAGTGCAGGAGGAAACGCTATTGTTATGTTGGTATTTTGTGTGCAGGTGAGTTTGCACTGTTTTTATTCACTGGAAACTAGTGTTAGTAACCATATTTATGTTGGCTAGGCTAAATACATATAGTAATGGCAAACTACATTATAGAGCACATTCTCTGTTTGTATACAGCGTCATTTTACTACTAAGTTTATTTTAGGAATGTGCTTTTGACATTTAATTTAGTTTTCTCTGTATTTTGCTGCTGATATTTGCATCATCATTAGCATCTCTCTTTAATTATCATTAGAAACTGATCAAAGCAGATTTAAATGTATGGTGCAAGTGTAGCAGGGCTGTATTAACTAAAAGTTATATGTATGTATGTAATGTTAGAAAGCCTTTATCAAATACAAGTTGTTTGTATGTAGTGTTAGCAAGCCTTTATTACTTACTTACAAGTTATATGTGTGTGCAATGTTGGCAAGACTTTATTAAATAAAAGTTATATGTGTATAATGTTGGCAAGCCTTTATTAAATACAAATTACATGTTTGTAATGTTAGCAAGCCTTTATTAAATACAAGTTATATGTGTGTAATGTTAGCAAGCCTTTACTAAATATAAGTTATATGTGTGTAATGTTAGCAAGCCTTTATCAAATACAAGTTATATGTATGTAATGTCAAAGAGACATTGACATGACTGCTTTGTAAGACATACTAAAGGCAGTATTGTTTTCTGTTTTTTTATTCTATGTTCAAAATTGTTTTCATCCTTTACTCATTTCTACAAATATTTCTGTGATTGTATCCACACAAGCTGTGCCTGAATTTGGCCCCTAGTGATCAAGGCACAACCCTAATAAACAAACTTAAATATCTAAATAAATATTCACTATACTAATTACATCTTGAAGCAAAATAGCTGAACTGTTTTATATCATTTGAATACTTGTTATTGAATCTGCGTTATTATTCAAGCTATTTGTTACACACTTTTATAAAGGTGCAGCAACAGGTTGTGGATAAGTTTATTACTGCACAGTTTACAGCTGTATCAATAAAAGATGAGGCATAATAGTACAACCTAAAAATGTGTAGTACTCGATTCCTAATAGGGAAAAATATATTAGACGAAACCAGGTAGTGTTTTTTTTTTGTGTGTGTGTGTGTGTGTGTGTGTGTGTGTGTGTGTGTGTGTGTGTGTGTGTGTGTGTTTGCGCGTGTGTGTATGTGTGTGTGTGTATAAGTCTATGTGTCCCAACTGATGAAAGGGCTAGGTCTTGGTTGAAGCCCAACTTCGTAGTCAACAAATTGCATAGTCTCTACTCAGTCATATATGCTGGACTTTGTCTTAACTAGTTGGTTTTAAGTACTACGTGGTGGGAGAAGGCAAGGAATAATGGACAGGATGGCTACTTGAGAACATTGTGTGATGGGTAGTAATGCACCTAGTGACACTGCCAGTACTTTTAGGTAAAATAAATTTGATATCTTTAGGCTGATTGTAGTCCTAGTTAATTCACTACAATAATATTTTACTGTACTGTAGGCTGGTGGTGCATTCCAAGAGCAAATGTATATGCCTGCAGTGTAGGTTATGGAGCCTGCCTGTAAGACTTTAGTTGCAGACTTGGTATTAACATTTTGTTCATTTCAGTTCTAATGGCATACTAATGCAGTAGACCATGTAGATTGTGTTATTCTGTCTTTTACATGGCAGCATTATCATAATTAGTTTTCCTGAGGTAGTTAAAACAATTAAATTGTTGGAGACCCATACAATTTTCAATATTTAAAACTGGGCAAATCATTAATGCCCAAGCAGTAACCCCAAGAAAGTGGTTTAGTAAAATGAATACAGCAGTCTAGTGCCAGATATGAACCACCTGTCTACAGTTTTCTCCAAAGGGACATTTACAATCTTTTTTTTTGTAATGCAGTTATTAACCAGTTTAGCCTATTGAACCCTTTTAGGAGTGACTTAATGCAATTGTCTACTCAGAGTCACACAGAAGGCAAATAGAGGTGGAAGGAATTTAACCCTGTACCCTTGGCTACAATAGTCAACTTATTAATAGTTCAGAGACTTAAACCTCTGTGCTCACTGTCAGATAATAGCTTCTCTAACTTCCAATTCAGAAACGCAGGAACGTCTGTACTTAAGAGATAATATGGAAAATACCACAAAGCTGAATTTTTCATACCTTGATCACCGCTATCAAACCTGGACTGCAAAAAAGTAATGAAAACCCACACCAGTTCAGAAATGTGAAACACAAATATTGGGACAACTCTAAAAAATCAGCTGCAAAGTATTGAAAACCCACCCAGCTGCAGATATAAGACCACTTTCTTTTTTTACTTTGCACTGGAGCTTGCCTGTATCACTCCCTCTGTTTTTGAGCTTAGCAGCTCCCAACAACCTGGATAAAGTTTCAGTTAACTCTCTTTTATCTGTACTCCTGCAGATCCTTATGATAATCCAGTACAGATAGTCCAGGAGAGGTGGCTTCTGACACATTAATTTATACCTCTCCACTGGTTACATTCCTGAAGCCTGAAAAACAGCCATTGTAATGCCATTACACAAGAGTGGCCTAAGCATGGACACTGGTAACTATAGCTCTATCTGTCTCACTAGCCTCATCAGTAAAGCTGTAGAACATATCTCAGACCTTATTAATGTCTCAACCCTGGAACCTCACCAATTCAGCTTTTTCAAGGGAAGACCCTGCGTCTTTAACCTCATTAATTTCTTTGAAAATGTAACAGAAGGAGTGGATAGCAGTTATGCAGCAAATGCAGCATATCTAAACCCGATCAAGGCCTTTGACACTATTCCCCTCATGCAGGCATTACTGGCAAACTTGTAAATCTAAATATAAATCCTTATGTTCTCTGCCAGGGAACAAAGATAGTCTACAATGCCAAATTTTAAGTTTATGTACATTTAAGAACTACTTAATCTTCTGATACATGGCTGTAAAATCCTACAAATAGGCATGTTAAGTTTGCATTCTGGATGACTTTTTCTGTATTATAATTATTTCTGGACAGATATGGTCTTTCCTATAAACCCAGAATTAAATTCAGCATCTCAGTCTCTGCAGCCAGAAATAGCAATTTCAGTGATTATTCTTTGTCCTAGATTTAATGCACTCCATAAATAGTAACTAAATACTTGTGGAGGTTGTTTCTTACTGCTGAATATGGCAAACATTCTGAGTCTGGTTCTTTGTAACTTATTCACCAAGCAAATAAGGATCCTGCAGTTCTGTTTATCAAGGTTGGTATGTCCAGTAAAGGAGATGTCATTAACAAGTACACACGTTAGTATGAGAAATCATGAAAATGTCATATTTTATGTGAATAGCAAACAAAAGTAGAACCATTAATGATGATTGAGATGCCTGACTGTGACAATTTTGTTATGATTAAACCAACTGCAGCACTGTAACCATTGCATCAATAATATAAATATCAAACTGCATGTAACCTGTGTGCAGTCTCCTGTGAAAGTTATGAAAATGTTGATAAGTCTGGAATTTCATCTTTTTGTGTATATTCTTTTATGTGTATTTGCAGGTGCATTCCTCTCGTTGAATTGCCTAACTGCATCTCAGCAGGCCACGTGCCAAATTATCAATGTTTCAAACATTAATGGCTTACCCTTGCATCACATATCCAGCCAGCGAAATGAAACAAATCTGGAAGTTGTACTGCCCACAGGTGGTAAATACAATCTCTACATTGGTCTACTGCTGGCTGTTTCATCCAGTCTTTTTATTGGATCCAGTTTCATACTGAAAAAGAAAGGCTTGTTACGGCTAGCAAAAATAGGGTCCACCAGAGCAGGTAAGAATTTGTAATACCTTCAGAAGTTGCAGTTTATTGTAGTATTCAAGCATCAAATGCATTTTATTAATTTAGTTCATAATCCTACAATATTTCTTTGATATATTTTTATTAAAAATAAATGACAGCACTTATTAATCCAAGCTGAAAAACAAATCAGTTTGTGTATACCTCAGATTAATTCTACTTTTTTTTGTTGTTGTTTTATTTAATGCACCCATATGAAACCGTTTGATTTTACTGCCTTCCCTATTTCCATAGTCTCCTGTTTACCTGCCACTGCTCACCCTGTTTAGGGTGGCCTACTGGCCCAGGTGGCAGGGAGAAAATGATTGGGTGTGACTGATGGTCATTTCTGTTCATGTATGGGGGAAGTAACGTTTGACATTATAGTACTTGTATAACATCTGAGCATTACCATGGATGCATCATGAGAGTAATACATGCATCTGTGTGCGTCCTCAGGCCATGCAGGGGCTCTTTACCCATTATCTAGTTTTTGTGTTGCTACTTACAATGTGATTTCTGCTGAGGCTTAGCAGTGCATCAGAAGTTCTTGAAGCCTTGCCATAAGGTGGAAGCACAGGCCATGACCATTTCTGTTCTACTAGTTCTTGTTAGTTCCATCTCCTTTGTACCTGTTTTGATTACCTGTCCTAAATTCCCCACGTCTGAGTCAAGGTTCCAATCCATGGTTCCACAGGCTGTGCTACTGTTCATGTTTAGTCTTAAGTGTTTGAACTTTAGCAACTGTCATTACATTTGCTCAATCTTATTCAAAACATTTCTTTATTTATTAAACATTTATATTTTTCTGTATGATTTAAATCAAACTTGGATATTTGAATTTTCCCCAAGTTTCTTGAAAATCCAGTTAATCTGCTAGCACATCACTTATTTGTTTCTTTGTTAATCATCTAGAGCACCACGTCATTTATTTAGTACATGTATGCATGTATATATGTTTATTTGTATGTATTTATATTTTACTGTTTCATATACTTTGTTTTGTCATGGCTTCCTTGTTTCCAGATAATCACAGTGAATATCACTCTGCCTTCCAAATGTATGTACCAGGCTGCTTTGACAGAATTGTCTAATCATCATTTGCTTACACTTCTTTGTCTCTTGACCAGTAGAAGAGCTGGTAGCTGGCAGCAGGAGTAGTTTGGTATTGTGACTCCTGGTTCTTAGAGTAGTTGATTTTCTTTGCAACATTATTGTTAAGTTATGATACAACACTGTTTAAGTAGCTTGCCAATTTTTGTCTAGATGATGTAATGGTGCATCTTATGTGATCCAGCCCATCCAATTCAACCAGTAAGACTGTAGGCATTAGTCAGCTCTGCACTTAAAATGTTCCCAGCCTTTAGCCTCATTTGTTTTGCCATAATGATCTTTGACTTCCACCTTTTTCCAAAATCATGCATACCTATGAACAAGCTCACATCATTAAAAACATACCCAAGCTATTTTTGGAGTATTTTTCTGTAGTTAAACTATTTTCATTTCTGAAAATTTCAGAATCCTTTCTCTCATTGTCACCTGCACAAATCTTCAACTTATAGGTCCAATCTTTCCTTCCTTTGGCATACTTTCTATCAGGATGATTTTGATGTTTCTTCTCTGCTTTCATGATTGGTAGGTTGCTGCTTTTACCTGGTTGGCCTGTTTTGAGTGATTATACATTTCATCAGCCCATTATCCAGGCAGCTAAAGTTGCATGTGTGTGATGTCTCCTGTGGAGAATAGTTTCAGGTTTTGGCACAGAGTGAGTAAATGGTCACAACTGATAAATGGACCAGATTCAGGAAGTGTGAAACATATAATAGTCTGTCATTCTCTTTATGTTGTTTGTTTCAGTTCATGGCATCTTAGTATAGATCATGATATTTGTAAGCTGTTCGAAGAATGAACCTTAATGAAGAGACAGGATAAATTGATTTGAAAAGGGTTGCTCCCCAGTAATAGACCATGTGATTGTTCTTCAGCACATAGACTTTTCAGAGAAAGTATAAAAAGGCATATAGCATCAGTCTCTCACTCTTCCTTGGTGGCTTCTTCTATTTTTTCCAAGAAGATGTGAATGGATATTTCCCCATGTGTTTGGTCTGATTTATCTGTGTTTACTTGTACAGGAGTGTCACAAATTAAAGTTTAAGTGGTAGGCAGTTCAGGTCCTCAAAAGTGGTTAAGTAGCTTTTCTTCAGTGTGTGAAGCTGCACAAAGAAAATGTCTTCCATCCATGTCCCATTATTCTGCCTTTGTGCATTTGTCCAGATTCTGCCACAGCTTCCTGGTGACTAGTAGTTTGGAGTGGGATTAGAAGATGAGAGCCCTGGTCAAAGTACAACTTGAGATGGGTATCACCTCTTTCCCTCAGTTTCCAGGGTAGCTAGAGATGGTGTTTTCCCATCCTCTATGCTTGATGCCTGCTGAAGGGATCCCCATTTGGCACCAGTTGTTGACAGGCCAATCCACACATCACAGGTCTTTCATCAATGTCAACAGCTTACTGATTACTTTTAATGTCCATGTTCTCATCGACAAGAGTAGCAGTTGAGCTGCCTTGTTTGGTGCTCAACTTTGCTGCTGTCCTGGGTGTTGGCAGGGAGGCCATAGTACTGACTAGGACGTCAATAATCTTGGGGTCACACCTCAAACCTGAAGTTGACTGAATTGACGTCAGCAACTGTAGCCGCTTCAGAACCAGTGTCAAGGATTAAGGTCTTTATGACATTTTTGTCAGCATTAGGGCCATTAACCTCCCTCAGTCTTTTAGTTCTTAGTTTGTCAGTACCAGTGTTGATGCAGTGATGCATCCTTCACTGACAGTAGGGCCCTGGATCCTGTATTTTCCTTGGCCTCCACCCAAGACACCTGCAGATCTTGGTCTTATGCCCATTTATGCATGGAAGGACAGAGGAGAGCAAACCTAATGGCAGGGCAGAAACCAAGTGTCCATGCCAGTTCTCACTTTCTTGTCCTTGGGCTGTTCACATTCCAGGTATACCCTAAAAGAGGAGGTGCAAGAAGAAGCACCTAGACTCTTCCTTGTTGTATACCTCCCAGGATGGAGAGCATTCCTCATGGTCCCCTGTAGATGACTCCAAATTTGGAGAAATTTAAAATATGGTGAAGGTAAAGTGGAAAAGGACAGAGGGTACTGTCAAATATTCATTTCTCCCTTTGTAACCACTAAAGGTCTAGTTCAATACACAGTGCTATTATTTTACGTACTTGGCGCTCCAGGCAACTTTCAGAGAATAATAGTTAAAGTTTTGACACTCCACCCACATTTTGCCATTGCACACCTGGATAATGTGGTTATCCATTCAGATGGCTGTGAATTGTGCTTGCCAACAGTGCAGGCCTTGTTTGAATCCATAAAATAGGTACCCTACAAAGTGCCCTGTCCTCAGGTTTTGTTAGCACTTAAGAGAAAGATCTTTGTGCTCTTCTGGGTGGGCTGTCATCTCTAGGGTTATTTGACACCTGTGTAGCTAGTGCTCTGTCTTCTAGAATGTCCCTGCTACTTCAGGCACAGTCAAGACCTAAAGTCGGTATAGATGGATATCCCTCTTATACCACAGACATCCTTACATAGGAGGAAAACAGCCCAGCTGAGGGGTGGGGGTGTGAAGCTTTCTAAGTCAGGATGAGCATCAAACCTTCTGTGGCAGATGTCGCCAAGAGTTAGCAATACTTTCATGTGAACTTACCATAATTATAGATATTCAGCTGTACTCTTTTCTTTCTCTCTTCTTTCTCTGTACATATTTATATATGTATATATATATATATATATATATATATATATATATATATATATATATATACACATATGTGTGTGTGTGTGTGTGTGAGAGAGAGAGAGAAAATATATATATGTTGATAGAGGTAGATAGCTAAATAGATTGATAGATACACTTTTTTGCGTTAATGCCTTACTTCTTTAACTTTTAATATGTTAAAATGTTCTGTCAATTTCAGCATTTTATAAATTGTTTTCATGTAATCTAACAGATTCGCCTTCATTGTTGTAAACAGACCAGAAATAAACGCACTGCATCATGTACTGACATGTAGCTATTTAAGGAAAATGGCACACCGAAAGTATTTCTTTTTTTTAGAATTATTTCTTAAGGCTTTGAAGTTCTGCCTTTTTCATATCTCTCAGCCCTTTTTTAACTAAAGCATATAATGTACATCTCAAATGGTCAATTTGTGTGTAATTCATGATCATGTCTGAGGCTGAAACACATTTGTGTGCAGTAATATTTACACAGCATAAGGAACTAAAATTATTATGGTTTTATGCTATGGGACTTATTTTAGCAGTGTGCCTTCTCATTCTATAGTGATTTTTTGAGTTAAGTTGAGTTACAACCCTGATACTGTATGATCTAAGAGAGGTCTGTACTGATTTTGTTTTTGTCAACTAAATCACATTATTCACATAAATGTATGAGTTGATTTTATTGCCAGTTAACTCACATTATTTATGTAAATAACTTAAAGTTGTATAGTCAACATTAACGTGTGACAGGATTAACTGGTATTTGTAGTAATAGGATGCAGGTGGTATTTACAGTGATGCAGCTATACATGTACTGTAAGCTGACCTTCTGTGTCCTGAAAAGCTGCATGACTGAGTACATAGCTCTGACTGTAGTTTTGTCACTCTGCATTACTTCAGTTTTAAGCTTATGCTAAAACTGTTTTACTTATCCAGCTAAGTTGCCCAGAGGGCTAAATTCTGCCTGAGACATAAACAACCAAGGACTGACTACTGACCTAGGCACTAGTGGAACTGGTCCTAGCATACCTATTCTGGAGCAGGGGGAGGTGCTTCCTGGACCAGGCACATGCCGACCAGGCTTATCAAAACTGCCATGATGAATGAGGAGTTAAGACAAGCAAAAAAAACATTGAGGCTGTCTGACTGATGGCCTCCCACGACCCGGTTTCACTCGAAGTAATTGACATGGTCTGTGGAAAAAGAGAGAGGGTTGGAAATCGGCAAACACAGGGTATAAAAAATTTATAAAATGTTTTCCAGTATCCAGAATAGGAAAAGTTGTACAGCATCCAGAATATTTTGTTCTACTAAGGAACTTAGTATGTAACTTGGGTGCTGGGGTATTCTGACTCATCAGTCTAGGCAAGGTTTGTACTGAAACATAATTAACTTTCCTGCTATGATAATTTGCCATTGCTTGTAGCTGCTTGTATTTTAGGCAGTGTAACAGGTGTGTTATGAGAACCTGCTTATTCAGACACCTCTAATTAACAACTAATTAAGGTGATTAAGAACATCAGTGCTGGATAATTTGAAGTCAGGTATTTTCATAGTAGGCTGAAATATGAGATACTGAATTCAGATATGTAAGAAAAGTTGCTAAGATTCTGATGTTACACCACACAAAAGTATAGCAGCTAATTTTAAATGTGACAGAATGCATGCAAGGATTATAGAGAAATAACGTATTGCATAGCAATCAACAGCCAGGCTAATCCTAAAAATGGTGCATGTGGATCAGTGTTCTACCCTTGTTAACAAAGTCATAACATCATAAATAAATAAAATAAATATAAACTATTGAACTTTGAAAGGAAATAGAGTGGCCACACAAAAAACAGTAAATGAAGACTATGCAGTTTTATATTTATGATACTCTTAAAGAGAAAGGCAGTTTTCTGACAAACTGAATGAACCTGCAATTTTGAGACAGTCTGTTACTAACAGAATTCTTAAGTCTTATTGGCCAGTAACCTGAACTTTGGTTGTGGCAAGTTAAGTAAGGACCCCATGACCCACACAGCCTACCTGTTCCTCTTTCTAGTGGATAAGCTGCAAATCCTACTTAATCCTCCAGCACAAGAATTACCTTTTCTGGCCAACAGTGTAAGATTTCGGTATGTTTGCTACAAGTACTAATGAAGTCTGTCACAGTTTCTGATCCTTCGATCTCTTCAGGAAGTCTAATCTAATCGTCCAGCATAATTTCCATTACAATAATACTATTTTGAATGACAGCTCTGTGAATCAGAGGGATAACGCTGGAACTGTGACCATGTTGACCCCAGTCTGATTAGCATCTTTGGAGCTGGAAGATCTTGGGAGGAGAGGATGGGATATAAGCGGCTACAGTTTGCCATTACTAGTATGAGGGTGTGGTCATTTCTGGCCAGCTTTTCTGCAGCTCCAGTGCTATGACAGAATATTGGAGCTTGGAAGGGAGGAGTGAGTACCCAATGGAACATGTTCCTAGGCTACCCAAGCTAGTGATGGTAGCGTCTCTCCTTGCATACAATGCATGCATTGATTAATGGGGCACTGGTAGTCCCTGCAGGGGCGCATGTCATCTCCAGTGTTTGTTGCTAGGGTTAAAATAGAAACACCCAAATAGCTCTCACCCTAGCTGATGTGAATCTTCTGTGTAGCTCCCTGGCCAGGGAGATGCACAGTAGGCCCTGGCTAGGGAGCGAGCTGGACTTAACCTGGGCAAGGAACAAGGATGTACACTTGTGGTAGACAAAACAGACTGGTTATAAGCAGAGGCACAATCAACCCTCATGGCTGCCTGCATGATAGCCACACTCACACTGCTTAACCTGTACTGTACTGGGTACTTCCTTAGTATGAAGATGATCAGGTTGAGTCACATGAGGGCTGACTTGATAGTTAGCTGACAGAGAGGCAATAAGCACCAGGAAAAAAACAATACTCCACTGTATTTCTTTGTAGCTGATTAACATGACTTTTCAAACTGTATTCTGTTATTTCCATATTTATTAGTGTTCCTAAAATGATAAGATCAGCCTCCTTGTAGAAGGCTTTACCTGTTTCAGGAAAGGGCAGAGCAAGTTGGTAAGTGTCCTTATTGGTTATTCATGTTGTTATTTTACTATTACTGACATGTGGTATTACTTCTGTGATACAAGTAAGCTAGATGGATAAGCATATATAGAAGAATTTATATATTTGTTTCAATTTAATCATAAAAGAATAGATTACTGAGTCATGTGTTGTTTTATTTTCTTTCAGGGTGACAGAGAGTGGCCTGCTTTTATAAATAGGATAAATAGTTGCTAATTATTTTAAGAGATGTTACTTTCATTTTGATGTATGTAACTGCGGTGGTGGTGCTGCGGTAGCGTTGTCACCTCACAGTAAGACGTCCTGTTCGATTCTCAGCTAAAGCATCTTCTGTGTAGAGACATGCATGAGTGGGCGTACCTTCGTTGAAGGTTGTGCGTCAGGGCTGGCAACTCGGTATGTAAAAATCTACTGCCAATCATTAGTGGACTGGAGTTCCGCTGTGGCTACCCCTAACCGGGAAAAGCTGAAAGATACAACAACTTTAATTTTGCTGTAATAGGAAAAGCTAAGATTTTTTTTAATGGAAGGGGATGGTGAGGGTAATTGTTTGATATCTTGATATCTTGGAAGGCTCAACAAGTTTTTTTCTGTTAATTAAAGGCTTGTAGTGCATGCATCGTTGTGATTATGTTCCTGGAAAAAACAAACCAGTTAAGCACTTGAGTAGCACAAGACCCTGTCTTAACAATTGGTAAGCACCCACCCAGACAATGTTAAGACTGGGTCTGGCACTTAGAACTGACAGGGCTGGTCAGCAAAAGTCAGTGGCAGATGTCAAAACAACTTCTTTTCTGCCTGCTGTCTATTCCTACAATCTGCCCCTGACTTTATTTCAAAATGTTTCACTGACATGTCTAGCTATCTGTTTGATAACTTGTTAAGTGCTTTACTTACTTTAAAAGCCAGAAAATACATTACACTTTTTTTCTTCTAAAGAGCAGTACATGAAACTTATAAATCACCATGCACTACAAAGAATTATGATTGTATCTCCAATCATCACCTAATGTTATGTGTTCTCAACATGGATGCCTCAGTCATGAGGTAAATTTCTTGCCATCCATGTCCCAAACGTATAATAAGAAGGTTATGATTGGACACCCAGTCATAATCCTCTATATTATGACAACGCTTAAAAATTAAGCTCAAATCTACTTTTTTTTTTTTTAAGATGGTTTCCTCCTGGGTGATATGAGCTCCTTTGAGGTAGTTATATGTTTCTGATGAATCCTCCTTCTGCCTTCTTTCTTCAGGAATATATTTATATTTCTAAATCTGACCTTATTTGAATTTTTGTGAACATTGTGCATTTCTGATACCATCTTCTTAATCGTCTCTTGTTGTGTGTATTTTCTGCTAAAGATGTGGCCTTCAGAACTGCCTACACTATGATGATAGGTCATGTCTTCCTATATGCAAAGTATGACAATAACTTCTATTTCTGCTGGTGGTGTCTCTTCCTATACATTGCAGTATCACCTACTCAGTCAGATGGCTTGCTTACTTTACTTACTTTAGATCAACATATATGACTAACCCAAGGTAACTTTTCACCTCTGTGTTTGCTTCTGCCTCCCCTTATTCCATACTTCTTTGATATATTATAATCGGTCAACTTTAGATCGACGAAAAGTCAAAATGTCAAACGCTCACAATAGCGTAAATGCAACATCTCAATGTTTTTTTTGGATTGCAGTACAGTAAGAATCGGAATATTTGCCCTTTCCTCACTGTAGTGCGATCTCAGAGTTGGAATATATATTTACCAGGGGGTGTGGGGAATAGCAATTCTGAATTTCTGCATTTACGCTCATGTGAGCATTCGACATTTTGAGTTTTCGTCTATACAATATAGACCCTTATAATCTCACAGGAGCACCACTTTGCAGTGACTTAAATGCTGTTTTACACTCTTACCAAGCCTAGTTTCATCTTTCCTCCATATTTATTTCTTTACTATATCTCTATATAGTCATCAGAAAGCATGCTTTTCCTTCCAAACCTTTGCATTGTCACATGTATAGACATGGAAAAGGACTGATCCAACCAGTGCCTGCTGTATTGCTGCACTCTCTGACCTTTCACCTGTGTGGACTCTATTTTCTGGCCATCCATGACTTTCTGATTGCCCATTGCTTTAGTCATTATACCTCCCTGCTTCGCACTCTTGAGAAGAGCAGTGTATTTTAGTTAAATAGGAATGGCACATTTCTTTGATAGCAGCTGTCCATTTCCTGTAACATTCACTGGAAACTCCATTAACTTTAATGGTAAAAGTGGCAGTGCTTTGGGGATTAAATTTGTTTTGTTCCATTGCTACTGTGACATATGATCATTCCTTAAAATATGTCATCATTGTAGTTATTTTAGTATAGACCAAGGACCTATTTATCAGATACAAACACTATCTGTGGTTAGTAACAATTACCAGTGCATGTTTTTATCCTAAAATTATGTTTGATTTTTGCCTCTACTATACTGAACTTTTTATTGTTACCTTCATTATGTTTTAATTTATTTTATTGTATATGAATTTTTTATTTAGTGTTTAATTTTACTTATGTAATGTAACGTGGAGATTTTTTCCCCGGGCCTCCACTGAAAAGGGACCTGTGTCCAGCCAGACTTTCCCGGTTAACAAATGTAAAATAAATAAATAAATAAATATGCTGCTAATGTGTAAATTAGCATTAATAAACACATGGTGGGCAATCATATCGGTACATAAGTGTCTGTCTGTTTGTGCCACCCTTCATTATGCATCATGACACAGATGTTTGCTGACCTCAGCTGTCTTTCTTTAGAGTTTCCCACTGTTGTGCTGCTCAGGCATTCTGCCCTCTTCATGAGGAGGAAAAATTAGCATCTGTTTGTTCAGTGATTTCCTTCCCTTATCTTGGCCAACCCTTAGGAAATATTCCATTTGGTTAATCTGATGTTACACATGCAAGCTCCTTTCTTATATCAGTGGACCTATAAAGTGAATATGTTTTCCACAAAATGGCCAATATGGGGCCTACCGTATTAACATGATTTTGTTTTGCTGTTTTTGTATGCTCTTTCCAAAATCCATGTCATGTCCTCTTTATATGAGTTATGCAAGACATAAGGAGATAATGCTGTCTTCCCACCCTACTGAGTTACAATGGCAGCACTGTGAGTCATGCGCATCTTACCCACCTTCTGTAAGCAGGAGTGCTTGCATTTTTTCCTGAATGACTGTGATATACATGTCTGTCAAATCCCACTTTAAGCTATTCCCAGCTATTATACAGCTCCAACCAAAGAAAGTAGCTAAATTGAGGCTTTTCTAAGTCTTGTCATTTTGTAATTCCCATGAGCACTGCCAGACTGTCACGTTCTTCCTGAGGTGTCAAAGCTTCCACTGCAATCAAAGAGCTGTTAAACAACCCTTCATAGGATTAGATCTGCTGCTTACTGATGTCTGCAGTAGCAGGATTTTTTTTATTGTGAATGTTGAAGAAATGTGCTAATGCACTTGCTGTTTTTTCCTCAAAAAAAAGTATTTTACAAGCGTACAGGACAAAAAAGTATAACTGTCTATTCTTGAATTTGTATTACAAGATTTTCAAACTGAGGCACATACATTAAATTTCCCCACATCTGTTGCATTGCTACCCCTTGATTTGTTATTGTTGTATATTAACATTTTATCAAATAAGATTACCACCTGTCAAACTTCATGCAGCATAGTCCTTATCTGTGCAGCTGCATCCTACAAAGAAACCTGAAACATGGCAAAAGTCCTGAGATATTAGTAAAAAAAAATCCCATATTTCCTTGAATAATTGCATAAAAAATTATTTGTATCTGATATACCTTAATAATATACAAAACAACCAAAAAAACTTCTCCAAGAGTGAGCTTTTATATTGGTAAAAAAGTGAAGTCCAGTCTTTTGCACTGGTTGTAGCTATGGTTTGCCCTGCAAAATCTTATGTTTCCATAAAAATGTCCCATAATCAAAATCATAATCTTTGAGCCAGCTTATATTCCTTTTTATAAAACTGTTGCTGATACAGAAAATACAGTTTACAGTTGGATCACTGCACAAAAATGTGGTCAACTGTTAGAATCGCCATCTTTTTAGATGCCCAGAATGGGACATTTTTACTGAAAGTTGAGATTGTGTTATGGAAACTATACCATCCTCAGATGAAAAATAATTATTTCTTCTTATTACCAAAATAAAGAGTTTAAGATCTGCAATGTTGTTTGTTTGTATTACTTTATATAGTATTAAGACAAATGTAGTATCAAAACTTTTGGTAACATTTACAGAAAAGTAAAAATATTGAGACATTTGAAACCCTTCCCCATCCTGTTCTTATTTGAAAACCAACCAATGACCAGCACACAAACTCAGGAGAATGTAAATACCGACTGGATATACCTCAATAATGTTATCAAATCGATTAACTCAAAAAATATCCCATCTATGTGAATGAAGTAAACTGTCAAAAGCTTTATTTATGTCACAGAATGACATTTAAAGGTATTGTACTCATGTTCAATAATATAAGCAGCCTCTTTAATGAGAAATAATATGTCCTGAACCTGTCATCCTGGAGGGCCATGCACCCCATCACTTATTAGCATATGGAGACAAACACATAAGTGCAACTGTAAAATCTTTGGAAAGATGTTATCGTCAGAATTACATAGAGTGAAAGGGCACCAATTTTAGGCATCAGTCTTGTCAACTTTCATAAAAATACATTTTATAACATATGCTATCACCCTTTTCATCCATAATACCAAGACCTGTGTTTAAGACACACAGAAATAGCTGCTTTTGATCAAGATAAATGATATATCCTATACCGTCTGTACCACGGTAATATCTCCATTCATCAAGCTTAATGCCATATCCAATTTGACTGTGGTAATGGCCTGTTAGTAGTCCTGACACTCCCAAACACTAAGAATAGGAGGTAGCCAGAAGGTAGAACTGCAACCTGTTTCCAAACTATACAAGCAGGGTATATAATCCATATATAATCCAATTCAGGTTGTATTATACTGATTTCAGTACGTCTGTTAAACCCTGTAGTATCTGTTAAAGATTACATCACATTGTTCATTATTTTAAGCACGTTCCCAAGCAAAGGGTAATTTCTTTCCTATCCTGTGATGATCAAACAACAAAAAAGTACCAAGCTACCAACAAACTAAGCAAAAATAATAATGAATAATAAAAGACATACATCCTACAAGAAATACCTTTGCTTATGCAATGTGTCTTGCATAGGTCTACATTTTGCTCATTCATAGTTTATTCCACCTGATGACATAAGATAGCCTTAGCTTCTGGAAGATCGACATAATCTCTCAGGGGACATACTAATGGCAGAAGGACTGTATACTGAAAGGCATAATAGTGTGGTGAGGCTGTTGCCCTGGGGATTCTGCAGACATTATGATATTGAAGTGGCTGAAAAACACTGGAAACTTGCCACAAAGCATCAGAAAATTATGAAGTCTACATCACATGGGATCATCTATTACCAATAGTTTAAAGATAGATACTAGAAAAACAGATATAGTAGTCCTGGAAAAGAAGAGAAAAGTAGCACTAATCACTGAAATCACCGCACCCAGTGACTACAGTGTCCTGTGAATAGAGAGACACAAAGTCATAAAATATCAGTATTTGCAGGCAGAAATGAGAGCAATGTGGAAGAAAGATACCTAGATAGTTCCAACAGTAGTAGAGCAATGGGTCTTACAAAAAATAATCTACAGTCGTATTTAGATATGCTACCAGTACATGTAACTCCATATGAATTGCAGAAGGAGTCATTACTGGGCACATTGCAGGTGCTGCGAAGAGCACTTCTGGCTGACATCAAAGAATGAAACAATACTAATTTCATGAACTTTAATAGTACTTTGACTTAGGAATGGGATGCATTCCCATCACAGTATTAGAAACCCAAAAGATTTGGAGAAATTACAAAGGGAGAAAAGAACATTGTTGCCAGTCCAAACATGTTAGTCTACTGTGTTCCCTTAAGTAATCTCATTGATTTTAGATTTGAAGCTAACATCTTAGTCTACTGAACCAATATTTAGCATTGAAATGCACCAGTCAGGTAGGCCATGAACTGTAAAAAACAGACTTTTAACCTCTATCTACAAAATTCTTGGGCCCAAGGTGCTATCAGACATGAACTACCCTTGTGTACATGAATCTCAATAGGATGTACCCCAAAAACACCACAAATTACATAATGATCAGTGAAACCTAAACACATTGCCCAGAATCACATTCTGTCTACGAGCTGTTAAATAAAAAGAAAGTGAATTTCAATCTGTAAGCATCTATTAATATTACTAAATGTCCTTTCTCATCTAGGAGCATCTATTTTCTACGTAACCTAGCATTTCATATTGATTTTCCATCCTGATCATCTTAATACAAAATTAAAGGTGCCAGCGAGGGTGAAGTCCAGGTTAACCAACAAAAAGGGTTGTAAATTTTCAAAAAGTGAATATGCTAGGAGTAATCTACTAGGGCATTTAAGGTAATGAGGTGAACATTTTTCAACTGTGTATAAAAATGTAACACTACCCATTTCCTAGGACATATAACTCAAACATCCATTAATTAAAGATTTGAGATAGTGAACAAAACAGCAATATCAGAGCACTTCCTGGACCTACAAAACCCAAAAATCTATTTTAAACATCTTTATTAAATCTCAGATTATACAGTGACATCGGTGCTCATACATTAATAGAAGAGAAAACAAACCATAGTAAGATTTTTCATTTTTCATGTGATATACATATATATTTTGTTTTTAAGTTATCACTCACTCCAACATTACATACATTGTTAATTTCCTTCCTTCCCTCCCTTAAATCCCACTCTTCCTCCTGAGCATTATTCTGCATGTACGATTACCAGAAATTCTCATTATTTATATGTAATTTGCTCCTTCCATTTTCCAAAGATCCCATGTCCAAGTTCTTTTATCACCTTCACAATATTGAGTACTTCATTGTCTTTTGGGTTAGATTTCAATTTCCATTTTCTGGTAATTGCTTTTTCTTTTTTTTTGTTAATCAACAGCATAAAAACTAATAAGGCCTTATTATGTCTAGGAAGTTCTGAAAATAATTATTTCCTTTCTTACAATGATTTGGTCCCTCAGCATTTCTGACAAAGTTTTCTGTCGACATTTTTTTTATATCTCCCAATTTGTTGCATTCCCAAAAGCATGTTCCCAGGTTACCTCTCTTTCCTATCACACCTCTGACATTTGCTATCTACCAAAGGAAAAAATCCCCCATAATACCTCAAGCTGCAACCAACTTACCTTAAAAAGAAAATGAATATTCAATAAACATCATGTGAGATATTCAGCATCATTTATATATGAAGAGATGGCAAGCATCTCCAGACATACTTTTAACATTATCAGAGTATGGAAATGCTAGCCACTCTCCTTGCTTGTAATTTTGTTATGCATTTGTCTTAATTTCTTTTTACATTATGTACCCTCAAGCTAGTATTGACCTCTTCTTCTACTCTACCTAGTCAGTGGAATTTAAATTATCTTTGTCCTCCTCGACCCCTGACCTTGAGGCATCTGCATCATTCATATTGTTAGCAGGTATGCTGCCAGGCACATTATTCTGCATAGGAACAGGTTCTTTAGATACTGTAAAAGCTGTAGGGATAGAAGGTGTTGCTCTCCTACTTTGGACACAATAGAAGAGTCTTTGTGGGTTCTGTTCAAGCAGCTTTATTATATACAAACACATCATGATAGAAGTTTGCTGACTTTAACATAAGTAACCTATATACAAACTAACTACTGCAATCATACATGCTCAAGTCTCTAGCTGCACTCTTAAAATGGCACTGGGAATAGCACGTGCCCTGTATTTATATGTGCACGTTCAGCCCTTGATATGCTCCTTAAAGATACAGCACATACACTCTGATCTACATCCTCCCTCTTTGAGAAACAGATCATACAGCGCTATGAATCTATTTGGCATGCAGATAATACAAGTAGTTCTTTGTCATGTAATTCTACAAGATTAGGTACTTATATACAGATATGTCCATGTTGCTGTGTATGTCACACTGGGCCTGGCTATTCAACCATATCATGTGACATAAAACTGGTAATTAGGTTTAGCAACTGGAGCTGTCTCTACAGAATGTTCAACCTTGGGAGTATTTGGAACATCTTTAGGAATGGAAGTACAGGTTGAAACACACTCTTGGATGGGAACAACTTTTTTTTTACTCTGAGATCTAGAGTCTGTATCACTGGAACAATGCTGTGATGATGATTCTGGTACAGGCAGAAGATTTCTCCTGTACTTCACATCCTCAGATTCTACAAGGCAGGTTCTCGGCTCAGCACATATAGTGCCTGCAGCTTGACCAATCAGGTTGAAACCTTTCCCCATTTGTATCCTCACTGTCTTTCCTTCCCTCAGTGGGTGAAGACATCAGCTTGATTTATCATAATTGGATTTCTGGATAGAATGCTTCTTGAATAATTGAGCCTTGATGGATCTGTTGTTCTTAGCTTTAGACCTCAATAAACTGGAACTAATAGGTAACGTCATTTTGGTTTGCCGGGATAGAAGTCTTTGAGCAGGAGAGCCAAGTATATAATCACAGAGCATGTTTCTGAGATTAAGTAAATTCAAAAAGATTCAGTATTGTCATGCTTTGACCTTGCAAGTAATTGCTTTGCACAGCACGTTCAGCTAGCCCATTTGACTGTGGATATTCAGGACTGCTAGTAACATGTGGAAAGTCCCATTGTCTTGCAAAGTTCTGAAATAAGTGACTAGTAAATTGAGTACCATTGTCAGAAACAACTTTATGTGGAATACCATGGGACAGAGAAATGACGTTTCAACTTAGTAATAACAGTAGCGGATGCTAAATTAGGTAGTAAGTCAATTTCAAACCAATTCAAATAAGAGTCTACCAGTACTAAGTAGTGTTGATTGTTCCACTCGAAGAGATCAGTGGCTACTGTTGACCAAGGTAGTTCAGGAACTTGACTTAGCTGAAGTGGTTCTCTTTGCAAATATGGTTTAGTAGTATTGCATACTGAACAAGAAGAAAGTACGTTATCAATGTCTTTCACTAGTGAAGGCCAAAATACCAATTCTCTTGCTGTTCTCTTCATGGATGCGGAACCTGGGTGACCTGATGCAAAATCTGGTTATATTCTTGTAAGGAAGCAAGAATAACAATTAAAGGACCTTTGAAAATAATGCCATCTTCCATCAACATTTCATCTCTGTAAAGAAAATAGATTTGCACTTCAGGTGGTACACTAGATTGCTTTGATGGCCATCCAACAATAATGTAGTGATTGAGCTTTTGTAAAATTGGATTGACTGCTGCAGCTCTACTTTATCAACTTGCTTTTTTGTGTGACTTTTCGTTAAAACTGTGTGGGGTCTACTTGATTTGCAAAACTTTTGAAAATGGTTCCACTTTTTATACTTGTGACACTGCTGACCAAATGCTAAGCATTTCTCTCTTTTAGGCTCACAATTGGCACCACAACTGAGACAGTTAACAGTAAAGCTGGACTTGGGTTTTGCTAATTCACATTTGTGCTGCACTGAGCATGCTTCTTTAACTGGACTGGTCTTAGACCTTGCTGGAAAACTATGTGGTTTCCTGGTGAGCCAGCAGGGTTGTGGCTGCCATGTGGTTAGGCCTACTTCTGTTTGCCACATGTTGCATGCTATCTACATTTACATTGGAGCCTGCTGAAACCATGCTGTTATCACTTGCAAGCATACTTTTGTGTTTTTCTGCAACTTTATGGATTTGACAAATCTCAGTGGCTTTATTCAATGTTAAATCACTGTCATGAAGCAAAATCATTCTCACAGCAGCACTATTAATACCACACATCAGCCTGTCCTTTATTAACTCATCTTTTAAATCACCAAACTGACACATTTTAGCTTTGTTTCTCATGTCAGTTAAATAAGCTGCAAAAGCTTCCCCTGGTTTCTTATCTCTCGTGTAAAACAAATGCCTCTCTAATGTAATATTTGTCTGGGGGTTTCACATTTCTCTGAATTTGCACTTCAGACACTTGGGGGTCTTTCCCTGGTTAAGCATGTACAGCAATATGATGATTTTCACCTTCTCCCTCATATACTGCTGATGCATACACAAATGAATGCTCTCGTTCAATGGCTTCTGACCCAGCTAGGTTTAGCAATATGAATGCCCTGGTGCGTGCATCTTTATCTGAATAAGCTGCTTGCATAACAATATTGTACTCTTGCTCAAATATTCTACAATTCTCTTCAATATTCTGATCAAATACAAGTGGTAATGGCTTTCAAAATCCATCAGCCATATTAACACATACCAGTGAAGGGTTTTGCAAATAAGCAAAAACAAATACAAATATGCCATAAAATTATGCCAGTATTTGTGACTTTGCCCAATAGCACAACAAGCCTCTGTATAACTGAACTTTGTGAAATAATTCTCTTGGGCACTGTAATACTCTTGAAATCAATGTACTGCAAGAAATCACCTAATCAGTTTAAGACACTTTTCAAATAACTGCACAATGTGAACACACTGGGCAGAAGAAGTTCATTGTCAGTAAAATTTCAAAGTAATTGCACTTTGCAAATAAACAGTACACAGCACACTGAAATTTCCCCAAAATGGCGGTACCTTGCTAGGCAGTTCTTTACAGTGCAAGAAACACTCTGTAATGGCAGTACTTTGCGAACAGACACATCCAGCACAAGAAACTTTTCAAAATGGCTATACTTTGACTGTGCTTCATGAAATAGTTGCACTTTGTATGCAAATAACTCTTCAGAATACATGCACAGTAATAAGCACACACTCTAAGCACTTTTACATACTTTGAGATACTTAGAATAACTCTAGCTATGCCCTTGATACAATATGAAGTCATAGTTAGGCCAAAACACAGCACTTTGCCAAAAGACATGCAGTCGCCTTGCTTTATTTGTACCCAATGTGCCCTTTTTGCCCTTATTATATTTGTTTTGCACATTTAATCTCCTCTCATGCCCATTGTATTTTTCTTGGGCTCATTTTACTCTAAACATGCCCATTTTTTTCCTGAAACACTCTCATTTTGCTTTAAACATACTCATTTGCTTTTCTGATAATCGTTGTATCAAATATCTTAATCTTTAACATTTTGCTTAGTTATTAAACCTGCTTAGTTAATAATGTGGTTTGTGCCCTTGGAATGCTGTGTTTTATCTTTTTTATAAAATACGCAGCTTGTGCGAATCCTCATTACCTTTGATTCTTTTCTGGATCTTTTTTGTGCTTGTTTCTCTTAGTTTACCTTCACTGTTATCTCTGCACCTCATGACTCCGAATATCATTCTCTGGAATCCCGGTTCTGACACCATGTTGTTCTCCTACTTTGGACACAATAGAACAGTCTTCATGGATTTTGTTCAAACAGCTTAATTATATACAGACACATCATGATAGAAGTTTACTGACTTTAACTTAAATAACTTATGTACAAACTAACTACTGCAATCATACATGCTCACTCTCTGGCCCTGGGAATAACATGTGCCTGGTATTTATATGTGCATGTTCAGTCCTTGATATGCTTCTTAAAGATACAGCACATGCACTCTGATCTACAGGCGGGATTAACAGAACATGATTCCACAAGAGGAACATGGACGAATAATACATTTAACCAGTAGTGGCCCTCTGCATTACATTTAAAACAAATGTGTTGCACTCCTATACAATGTGCTCCTCTTCAGCAGACTGACTTCAGCATTTAAGTAGACAGGAACTGATTAACTGGTCCTGTTGCTCACAAAAATAAATAAATAATTACATGCAGATTTTTATTCCCTCCTGTCCCCCATACACAGTCACTATGTATCAGACACTAGGCAGATGTACAATTTCAGTATTTTTACATTTAAAACAACCCTTGATTCCCACCCACCTGTCCAGATACTCTTGCATCTAGCATTTTAGCAACATTGGTAGCAGAAGCATGGGTACATAAATATGTTTAAACATCTTGTTTACAAACATCATCAGCTCTAATTTGCAGTAGTTTTTTTAAACTTTAAAATATGTTTCAGACAGAATGTAAATTATCTGAGCTGCAATTAAATGATTCACAAACATACAGACTAAGCCTGACTCACATACGTAAAATCAACAGAAATCTCTGTCCCTACATGAATAGCAGAATGAATTCCAGTAACTTTGAATGCCTACTGGCTTAATTATATTATCCCACAAAGTATACCTGTCCATTTTAATATCCAGAAGGCCAAATGGCTCTTCTAGAAAACTCTGGAGCCAGAGAAACCATCCCAGCAGTCACTGAAACATGAGTAAGAGTTCATTTTTGCTCAGCCTTATGGAGCAGAGCTGCAGGTAAAACGTCTTCAGCAGAAAATGGCTGACGTAACTTTTTCCTTGTTCACCAACACTTTTCTCAGGAAGTCTCCGTGAAGCAAAATAATGGTCAGCAAAAAGTGGAAATTATTGATCTTTAATGCAATCCCAGTCAGCAGTGACAGTTTTTTCCCTCACCAAGCAGTTGTATCAATTGGTTTCTAGACAGACCAACAGATGAACAGTTGCAAAAGAAACAACACAATCTGAAGCGTCAGAAACTTTCTGTGATTCAGCATTCTTCAGCATGTTACATATATCCCTTTCCAACTCTATTAGGAAGAAACATCCAGAATAACCTATTGACAGAGTCGGGGAATTTCCCCTAGTCCTTGGGTCTCTTCTAAAAAGAGAGTCTCAGCCTAGTAGGACTAATCTGATGAAGAGAATGCAAATAAATAATAAATAAGTAAACCTAAAGACTCCACATCTGAAAATAAGAAAATGTTCCAACAGGTGTTGTATCGAATCACACCAGCATTCAAATTATAGAGCTAAAAAGACTACAGAGTTGGGGAAGCCCATCTGAAAGAATAATAAGAGATACGGATGGCATGTTCTCATATCTACTGTGTAAACAAATTCCTCTGTGCCTTTCATAATCTCAGTATCTGCTTGAGTTACTTTCTGATACCAGAATGCTTGTTTAGAATGTCTCATCACCACTGCTTCCATTGTGGTGATTTCCACATTTTCGGGTAGTTGACAATATTTCTGAAATACAGCATAAGTTTCAGGTTGTGCTAAGATAATCCCTGAAATCATATTCAGACAAGGATATGCAGGTTATAGCTTTTCCATGTTTTTCTAACACTTGTCTTAAAGTCAGGCTCTATTTAACTTTCTTACTTTTCTGTTATTTTACTGTTGCCATTTATATCACATGCCTGCACATACTTAAGCACTTTGTAGCACCAGACATTTTTTTACCAGTTATTAAGTTTAATTAACTGTGTGATGCCCTTCCAAATCCATTATTTTAGTATTTTTTTCTAATATTTGTTGGTGACGAAATATCTACACTGGAAACTCATGCTTCCATTTTGCCTTTAGATTCAGAATACTGTCTGATAATAGATATTAAAAGGTCAGATGCCTACATGAGCTTGATGTTTGGACTTATTTATTTTATTTTGATAATGTATTGGTTAATATTTCTCTTTTGTAGGCCAAGGAGGTTATACATACCTTAAAGAATGGCTCTGGTGGTCAGGACTAATTTCAAGTAAGTGGTGTTCAACTATGTTTCTGAATGGAATGGCTACTTTCTCCTATTGCAGTGCTAATACAGCTGATGAGAATGTTATACGTCTGTGTTTATTTTTGTTGAGTAACATATCCTGTGAAATAAGTACCTGATGGAAATGTCTGGCTCTTTGAAAATTTATCCTTATCTTCATAGATTAGTACTAGGCTAATTGCCTTTGTGAGCCATTTTAATCCTAGCAAATGTCTCCATGTGAAAATCAAACCCTGCACTTTGTCTGTTAGGTAAACACCTTATCCATTATGCCAGCCTCCCACTGCTATCTGTTTATAGTATGGTGATGTTCTTTACATTACTGAGTATATGTTGAGGTCTTCAGGTTCTCATGCATGATGATGTGTATACAGTCTGAACATGGGGCGGGTGCACATGTGTATGTCCGTCTGTGCAAGTGTGAATGTAGGTGTTGAGTTTAACATTTATTTGATTTTGAAATATATCAGTATGAGCAAAAGTAATTGACTTGTGATGCATCATCTATTGTTTTCAAAGCAACAGCCCTAAGCCTGGTCAAAATGGAAAAAACTAACATGTTGCAATGAGAAACAGAGGGCTGAGTCAGAATACCCCATGAAAACTGAAAGCATCATATGGTTTTAGAATATGATTCCTTTAAAAATTGGCACCAACTCCTGGATGTAACACGTTTTCCATCAAGAGAAGATCTGAGGGGGACACACTGCTATCTGATAGGGGAACTGGGAGAGTGGAAGGCCTAGGACTCTACAAGTGAATTAGGTGGATTTTTTCCACTACACAGACACACACACACACACACACACACACACACACACACACTTGTACATGTGAATTAGATTGATTTTTTTTCCCACCAACTACGCACACTGTTTTTGTTTATATCTGGTTAACAAAAGTTTTCTAATCATATACAGCAAACTCTCAGTTAACCAGAACTCAAGCAACATGAACTCTCAAGCAACCAGGAAAAAAAATCGAAGAAATACAGTACAATTTTCATGTGTTGCACTTTCTGCCCCCCCCACACACACACACACACACACACACACAGAAACATGCCTTATGTTTTTAGTTTTAGAGTTTTAAAAAGGAAGA
Source organism: Protopterus annectens (assembly GCF_019279795.1). Taxonomy (NCBI): domain Eukaryota; kingdom Metazoa; phylum Chordata; order Ceratodontiformes; family Protopteridae; genus Protopterus; species Protopterus annectens. Next base: position 1,240,356,655 of record NC_056728.1, read on the forward strand.
TAGGAATATATTTCATCTCTCCCCAACCTAACAACAAGTCAAACCAAACAAATAGTATACGGTACAGTATTAGTCAGGCATATTTTAATAGTAACTCTCAAGCAACCAAAAACTACAATTATCCGGCATCTACCAATCCCCATGGGTGCTGGTTAACTGAACGTTTACTGTATGTCTGTATTGCACAGTTTTCAAGATATGATAATTTATTTTTGAATGTTTAATAAAAAGTATAATTCTGGGTTAGCGTGCATTATAGCATATTATGGTATTTATGGAAAGACTCTGAATGCACTATATAACTTTGCATCCAATTAAGCCAACTGCATGACCCACTATAGCATTTAAAAATCCTGTTACAACTTCTTAATCTGATGCTTATCACAGTTAACTTCAATAAAATTCTGAAAAAGGAGCCTTCTTTTTATGTGCAGTTTTCTTTCAATCTAGAGCTCAGAAGCTTACGCTCTCCATTCAAAACTGAACATCTGGTCATTGCCTTTCATCCAGAATACTACTATTTGGCATATCCTACTTCCACAAGTGTGTATATGTTTTCAAAACTTTTCCCACATTTAATGTGACCTTTGTACAATTCAATTGAAAAACAAACAAATCTGTTAGGGGAAAAATATAAAAAATAAAAAACGTACAATACGCTGGTTGCATAAGTGTGCACACCCTTAAACTAATACTTTGTTATGTGTTCACACCCATAAACTAATACTTTGTTGGAGCACCTTTTGATTTAATTACAGCATTCAGTCTTCATTCAGTGCAGATTTATAATCCCTAACTCTAACATCTTAAGTCTAAATATATCTAAACCAAAGTACAGGCTGTTTATCCCCAACTCTACAGTCTGTGTTTTAAATTCATCCAGATCAAAATTCAACTTCTTTATCCATAACTATATAATTATTTTTATCTTTAACTGTGACATGTCTATTCTATACTCATCCAAAGCAAATTACAGGTACTTCATCCCATACTCTTACAACTCTACACTAAGCTCATCCAAACCATTATACTGTCTGTTTATGCCTAATTGTAACATCTCTGTTCTAAGTTCATCCAGATCAAAGTATAAGCTATTTAACTCTAACTCTTAATGTCTCTGTTCTAAATCAATCCAGACCATAATGCAGTCTGTTTATCCCTAACTCTAATTTCTCTGTTGTAAAGTCATACAAAACAAATTACAGACTGTTTATCCCAAACTCTGTTTCTATTGTAAACCCATCCAAACCAAAGTAGAAGCTCTCTTCTAAACTCATCTAAACCAAAGTATGTGCTGTCTGTCCTCCCTGTTTTAAATTCATCCAAACCAAAGGAGAGGCTGTTTATTTCAAACTCTGTCAAATCTATTCTAAAGACATCTAAAGCAGTGTGCAGTCTTTTTCTCCACAACTCTGCAATCTCTGATCTGAATTCATCCAAATCAAAGTAAAGGGTCTTTATCCCTAACTCCAATGTCTTAAGCCAATTTCTTCCAAACTGAAATACAGGCTGCTTATCCCTAACTCTGTCATTTTTGTTCTGAATTCATCCACCCAAAAGCACAGACTGCTTTCCCTGACTCTGTCATGTTTCTTCTGAACTCATCCAACCCAATGTATAACCTCATTATCTCTTACTCTATTTGTGGTCTAAACTCATGCAAATGACAATTATCCCTAAATCTAACATATCTGTTCTAAATTCATCCAAAACGGACTACTAGCTCTTTACCCCTAACTCTACCATTTTTGCAAACCAAATTAAATACGCTTAATTCTTAATTGTAGAATCTCTGTTCTGTACTCATCTAAAGCAAATTATGGGTTCTTTTTCTTTAAATGTGCAGTCTCTGTTCTAAAATCTTCCAAACTGATGTACATGTTCTTTATCTTTAACTCTAGGATCTAAGTTCTAAACACATTAAAAGCAAAGTACAGTCCCTTTATCCAAGACTGCAACATCTCTGGTCTATGTTCATCGGGTTGGGAGGGTGGCCTAATGGTTAAGGCGTTTGCCTTACAAACACAAAGTGCAGGGTTTGAGTCTCACAAGGGATAACTGGCTAGGCTTAAAATGGCTTGCAAGGGTAGTTAGCCTAGTACTAATCTATGAACTAATCTATGAACCTATAATCCAAACTAAAGTATAGGTATTATATCTCTGACTCAAGCATCTCTGATCTAAACTCATCTAGCCCATAGCACAGGCTCTTCATCCCTATCTGCAGCATCTGTGTTCTAATCATCCAAACCAATGTACACTGTGTCTCCAGGACTCCTAACATATGTGTTCTAAACTCCCCAATACAGACTGTTTATCCCTAAGTGTAACTTCTTTGTTCTAACTTTATCAAGACTGAAGTGCAGGCTGTTTATGTCTTACTCTTAATATTTCTGTTCCTTACTCATTTAGACAAAAATAATACCTTTGTTCTAATCATATCCAGACCACTTTAGTGGTTCATTATTCATAATTCTAATATCCATATTCCAGACTCATTCATACTAAATTTCAAGCTCTTTTCACCTAATTCTAGCATCTCTATTCTGAACTCAGCCAGACCAATGTACAAGCTGTTTATATCCAGCTGTAGTGTCTCTTTTCTAAATTTATACTGACCAAAATAGAGGCTATCTGTCCCTAACTATAACATTTTTATCTAAATTCATCCAAACTGTAGTGTAGTCTTTTTATCCCTAAATCTAACACTTTTTTTCTAAGCTCATCCAGACCAAATTACAGATCCTTAATCTGTAGTTGTATTTTTGTATTCTAAACTCACCCAGACCAAACTGCATTTATTCCCAATTTTAACATCTGTGATAGATCCGAGCTGCTGCAGCAGCATGTCAGATAACAGCAGAATGGAACAGAAGTAACCAAACACAGAATGACTACAACAGACCAATACTTAAAATTTGATGCATATATCCAAAACTCAGTGACAAAAATAAATATAAAACTTGGTTCACCCTTTCATATTAAAAAAAAGAATTTGCCTCAGTCCAGAAAAAAAAACTTAGGTTCCAGCTATTCTTTCAAAAACTACCTTATAGACATCTTCAATTTATTAAGCTATTCTAACCATCCTTAATCAGATTTACTACAACTACTACCAGAATGCCAGATTTGGCATAAACTCTCTGATCTGAAGTAGTTAACTTCATTTGTGCATCAACCTATGGGATACTGGATCCATATCGGATCCGAGCCGGCAGTTTCCAACAGCTGAGATCCGAGCTCCAAGCTCCTCCCCCTACACATAATCCCCTGCCATCCCTTCCTGACCTCAGATTTAGTTTGCCACGGTTACACCAGCAGCATGATCTCAAGCTTCCAGGCCTTAGAGAGCATTTTTCTGTGAGAAAATCTTTCTTTTTTTGATTTAGCTAAAGTTTGTGTGTGAAGTTGTTGAGTGTAGTTACTTTAAAGTAGTCGTTAGAGTCCCTTTTTTTCGTATTACCTCCCCCCCCTTTTTTTGTGAGAGCGTTAGGGTCTGTGTGGTTTTTGGGGCCTAGTGAGTGTGTTTTTAGTTTACCATGGCAGAGGCCCCCAAAACATTTTTTTCTAAATGTACCGAGTGTGGCCATAAGCTCTCCCCAGCGGATGGCCACACTCGGTGCGTTTTATGCCTTGGAGTTGAACACCTGTCATCCGGCTGTGCTATTTGTGCAGTGTTCAACCCCAGGGCTCTCAAGGACCGGAGGTTGAAGCTAATTCTGGCGGGACTTCTGGCCCCGGACTTGGCTCCTGCCTCCGGTCCCCCCGTGGCTCCTGCCGTGGCTGCGGCAGCGCCTTCTGCTACTTCCCTTCCCTTAGCCAGGACTCAACCTTCCACCTTTGGCCAAGAGGATAGGGAAGCCAGAAGAGAGAAGCGCAGAGAGAAGCATCACAAGCGGTGGGCTGAAGCCTCTGCATCGGCTCCGCCAGCCAAGCGGGCTTCTTCACCCGAGACCTCCGAGCCTTCTCCTTCCCGGCTCCATTCACCCTGCTTCTCACCGGGGCCGTTGGAGGAGGAGGCCCAGTCACCTTCGAGGTCATCGAGGCGGCACTCCCGTCCCGTCTTGGTGGCCTCTGCTAGGTCCACAAGAAGTTTAACTGATGCAGACTTGGACCGAATGATGCAAAGGTTCCTCCAGGCCCAGCTGCAGATGGGAGTGCTCCTGCCTCCCCCCCACTCCGGGGGGGGAGCTCGACTCCCTGTTTTGTCCCGATTGCTCCTTCCCCGACCTGCTTCCTGGATTCGTGGTCTTTGGAGCCGACTAGCGTTGGAGCCGGGGGACTGTCGGCGCCAATAGAGTCGAGTGCTTCGGTGCCGATGGCACCCTCGAGCCTGTCGGGTCCCTTTTCTGTGGCCGAGATCTGAGCTTCGGATCCGAGACAGTTAGTATGCCTTTGGCTCCGTCCAGGTCGGAGCATGCTGCCCCTTCGGATCCGATCACCTCGGCGCTGGCTCCGATCCACTCGTCAGATCCAAAGGAGGGTCTGCTCTCAGATCCTAGGGAGAGCAGCTCCCCTTCGGCTTTCGATGTGGTGGAGAGGGTTCTGTCGAGGGACTCCAGGCCCCTGGCCCTAGCTATGGCCTCACCCTGCACTCCCTCTCAGATGGGCCCGACTTCCGTCACCCGGCCCCAGGGACAGCCTGCTCTTATGTCCTAGATCGTTCCCTTGTTGGAACAGGATGTGGTTGGTGAGGCCTCCTCGAACAGCCCCCCCCCCCGAGGAAGTCCCTCACAAACGCAAGTGTAAAAGGAGGCACTTGGACTCCCCTGAGTCCTTGACAGAGGACACGGACTTGGAGGAAGGGGAAGGCTCCCCAAGATCACCCCCTGAAGACGTATCATTTGGAGACATCATGGAGATGCTTAGGATTAAAGGGGGGGGTGGTCTGCCCCAAAGCCTACCTCGGATGAGTTTGTGTTTCTGGAGGCGTTTGAGGCAGGCCCGTCTACCTTTTGGGTTTCCCCTCCAGCCGACCCCCCTGGTAGACCTGATCACTACCAGGGCATGGAAGGAGCTGGACACTGTGGAGCCCATTCCCAAGAGGCCGGACAGAATTCTTAGCCCCCCCTCGGACAGGACACATTGGAGTAAGGGGTCCCCTGTAGATGCCATGTTGGTGGTGGCTGCCACTAAAAGGGAACTAGCCCAGGAGAGTCCCACGGTCCATCCTCCTGACAAGGAATCTCAGACGATGGACCGCTTAGGGACATGGGTGTTTGCTTCAGCCACCTTCTTGGTAAGGTCGCTGAACTATATGGCACACATAATATGACTCCAGCGGGACCTTATCAAAGAGTACACTGGGTCGCCCCCAGAGTCCATGTTGGCAGAGGACAAACAAGTTTACTCTACCCGAATGGCCACTCTCAAGTCTATTTCCAATACCTCTATGCGGCTACTATCCCATGCTATGGAGGGAGCCGCTAGAGCTAGCGGAGCGGGCATTGTCCTAAGACGACAGGCGTGGTTCCGCCACTGTGATTTTGCGGAACCCTTTAAGGTGTCATTTGCTAATGCCCCGTTTGATGGTTCTGCCATCTTCTGTACGCGACACTTTGGTCCAGAGCAAGAAAGACGGGAAGACGCTGTCTGCCGTCGGAGTCCACTTCTCTGCTCCCCAGAGGTCCTTCTCCAAGAACCAAAAGGGACAGAAGAAGATATGGTTCCGGAAGTCTCAGCAGTCCCATTTCGCTCAGGACCCCCCGTCCTTCAGGGGCAGAGGAGGACAGGGTGGACACTGCCCTAGAGGCAGAGGGGGCCCGAAAAATTTTGGGTCCAGAGAACCTTTCTCTGATTGGCCCACGCAGCAACCCTGAGGGGTTACCCAACTTCTCCACTCTGGAGGCAGTCAGGGGGCATTTCTCGAGGCACCTAGCAGCTTGGAAGTCCATCACAACAGACCGCTGGGTGCTTCGGATTATATCCAGAGGCTACAAGATTCCGTTTCTCCATCCCCCTCTTGGACCCAGATCCCTCCCCGATGTTCCACCTGATCAGAGGGAGGCCGCAGCCACAGAAATTCAGCAGCTGCTAGAAAAGGGAGGGATCCAGTATGTCCCCCTAGACCAGTACGGATCAGGCTTTTACTCCAGGTTCCTCTTGGTGCCAAAAAAGACGGGGGACTTAAGACCAATCCTTGGCCTTTCTCTCTTGAACCTGGTGGTAACCAAAGAAAAATTCTGGATGGTCACCCTTCAATCCATTCTCCCCCTCTTGCAGGAGAATGACTGGATGTGCTCCATAGACCTCAAGGACACATACTACCACATCTTGATGGACAGATGGTCCAGGAGGTTTCTCCACTTCAGGCTAGGAGCCAGCTATTACCAATTCATTGTCCTCCCCTTTGGTCTCACCACAGCCCCAAGGGTGTTCGCCAAGGTGTTAACTGTGGTAGTGGCCCACCTGAGACTCCAGGGAATTCAGGTCTTTCCATACCTGGACGACTGGCTCCTAACCGCCCCCACAAGGCATCTACTCTGCACGGCCAGGAATTATTTTCTTCACCTAGCTCCCCAGTTGGGGATCATGATCAATGTGGGAAAATCTTCCCTTCTTCCGACTCAGGTCATAGATTTCATCGGAGCCAGGTTGAACACAAATCAGCTTATAGCCTTCTTGACTCCGGACCGGCTGCAATCTCTAAAACTTCATGTGCAGGCCATTCTTCATTACCCTGCCCCTCCGGCGGAATTGGTCCTGAGGGCCTTAGGCTCGATGGCGGCAACCATCAACCTTTTTCCCATGGCGCGCCTAAATATGAAAATCCTGCAATGGACCCTCCAAGTCCAATGGTCCTTCTTACATTACCCCCTGAGCCATCCTGTTCCTCTCAGCAGGGTTTGCTGGAGAATGCTCTTGTGGTGGCTCTAGTCTCAGGACCTCCAGAAGGGGTGCACCTTTTCTATACCCCCTCCCTTAGCCACGGTGACCACGGACGCCTCTCGCCTCAGGTGGGGGGGCATTGTTTGGGCAGGACCATCCAAGGCACATGGAACCATGTGGAGACCTCACTGCATATCAATGTCCTAGAGATGAGGGCAGTGCTGTTAGCGTTGCAAGTACTTCAGAGCCGTCTTCTCATCGGGACAATTGCGATCCAGATGAACAACATGTCGGTCGTCTGGTATATCAACAAACAAGGGGGAACCAGGTCCTATCCACTTTGTCAAGAGACCATGAGAGTGTGGGAATGGGCAATTTCCACCAACCGTTTTCTCATAGCAACACACATTCAGGGACGGTCCAACATCCTAGAGGACAGATTGAGTCGCACCATCCTCTTGCCGTATGAGTGGTCTCTGAATCTCAAAGTAGCAAAGCAGATTTTCTCCAAATGGGGTCAACCTCGTTGCGATCTTTTCACCTCTCCCTCAAACACAAAGTGCAACGACTACTTTGCTCTAATTCCCCCACCCAGGGAATCTCCAAGAGATGCTCTGGTGCATGTTTGGCCACCCGGTCTACTTTATGCTTACCCTCCACTTCCCCTGATGCTGAAGTTTCTACAGAAAGCCAGATGGTTAGGGAGCAGAATAATCCTCATTGCCCCATTCTGGCCTCATCAGACTTGGTTCCCATATCTGTGGTCTCATCTGGTGAATCCTCCCTGGATTCTAGATCCCATTCTGGATCTGATCTCTCACCCATTGGGCCTGCCGGTCCCAAACCTGAACAACCTCAAGCTCACGGCTTGGTTGATCCAGTTCCACTGTTAGCTAGGACTCCCGGTATCTCTTCCCCGGTCAAAGCCATCCTAGTAGCTGCTCACAAGCCGTCTACTAGAAGGATTTATAATAGCAAATTGAAACGTTTTTCTATCTGGGCAGAGCATCAGAACTTAGACCCCTTTACAGCTCCGTTGCCAGCAATATTAGACTTTCTATCGGGATTATTTGACCAAGGTGCTAGCTCCTCCACAGTCAAAGTACAATTGGCAGCTATCTCTCATTACCATGTTGGATGTGATCTGAGTCCTTTGACCTCATCCAGATTGTGTAAGGCCTTCTTAAAAGGCACCTTTTTACTAAGACCCTCGGTGAAGGATGTAGTCCCTCCTTGGGATTTAGCGCTGGTACTCCAGGCTTTAACAACTTCTCCCTTTGAGTCTGCAGCTTCGGTGGATCTCAAATTCTTATCCTGGAAAACAGCTTTTCTTGTTGCTATTACTTCGGCAAGAAGGGTTTCAGAACTTCAAGCCCTTTGCGCCAAGCCACCGTACTTGACCTTCCACAAAGATAGAGTATCCCTCAGGACCAATCCCTCCTTTCTGCCCAAAATTGCTTCCGAATCTAACATCAACCAGTCTATTAACTTACCAGTCTTCTTTCGCAATTATCAGAATAAGGGTGAGTACAAGTTGCATTCCCTAGTTGCACACAGACAACTACGATTCTATTTACACAGGACAGCTGGTCATAGGGAATCAGACCAGCTGTTTGTATCTTTTGCTAAACCTAGTCTGGGGAAACCTGTTTCGAAAGTCACATTGTCCAGGTGGATTTCCCAGTGTATTCTTCTGGCTTATGAGAGTTCTGGCCGGCCTGCACCTCAGGGAGTCATGCCCATTCTACTCGGTCTATTTCTACCTCTGCTGCTTTTCATTCTAGAGTACCTTCGGATGACATTTGTTCAGCAGCCACGTGGGCTTCATCTCATACCTTTATAAACCACTATAAGTTGGATTTTGTCTCCAGAGGGAGAGCATCCTTTGGCTCCACAGTGCTCCGGAACATCCTTCCATGAGGACCTCCCAAGATTCAGGTAGCTGGGGACTCTGTCCCATAGGTTGATGCACAAATTAAGTTAACTACTTCAGATTAAGAAGTTATGTACTCACCATAACGTTCCATCTGAGTAGGTAAACTTCATTTGTCAGCAACCATCCCTCCCTCCATCCCCCTGACCTACTTGGATGTTCATGGTATTCCTGTGTCATGACGGATTGTATCCAGGTTAGTCTATAGAGGTGATCCTCTTCTCTGATATTGCAGGTGTTGCTTTTAGGCAAACTCGATCTGAGGTCAGGGAGGGATGGCAGGGGATTATGGGTAGGGGGAGGAGCTTGGAGCTCAGACCTCAGCTGTTGGAAACTGCCGGCTCGGATCTGATATGGACCCAATAACCCATAGGTTGCTGACAAATGAAGTTTACCTACTCAGATGGAACGTTATGATGAGTACATAACTTCTTATTATCACTTATGAATGTTTAGTTCTTAATCAGCATAACCGGCTCACCCTCATAGTAAAACTCTCAACTGACTAATTTGCTACATAAGCTATTCTACACCATCATCTTCATTTCCTACTCTTCAACTTTACAAATTAAAAAACACATATACACCCACTGTGGAAATACCAGGTATTCCTTCTCCTTCAACCAGGTTTGAAATTAATTACCTCCTTACATTCATAGCAGTATTCATACTCCTTCTGTCACCCACCCCTTTTTCTCACATGTAGTCACATTAAAGTTCTGTCAGTACAAGATATGAGTGATAAATGAACTAAGGTGATGTACTGAAAACTATGAAACAGGGAATGCAAGTTTATGTACTATACCTTATCAATCACTGCATTAGTTCCAGCAGGGACATCCGTATCTTGATGACTACAAATCTGTTGCCTGAGAAATTGTAAGCACATTTCACCACAATCAAATTTGTGTAGTTAACACAAATATAATATTACTAAGTATAGCAGGTACTTGTATGTGGGGTGGTGGTGCTTATGTCTGTCATTGCCAGGTATCCTGTGGTCGGATTATTTGCTAACATAGCACACTGGAAATGCCTTAGTATTTTTTTATGGGTTTGGTGGGCCACAACTTGCGGCATTTTCCTACTGCCTCAGTTTCACTTGCATGGGGCAATTTGTGGTCACCCAAGTCTTTGTATTGCAACACAGACATAAGCATGTCACATTATTACTGTCTCCTCTGTAACCCAGTAGTGCCATACTATGTATCGGTAACTCCTCGGGCTATTCCTCCTTTTTCTGTAGATGTGAAAATTGTCACGCCATACTTGTCCAGCTATTTCTTAATGCAACATATGTGGAGCAGTGATATTACTGGTGTGTGTGTATATATGTCCATCTATCTATATACATATATATATATATATATATATATATATATATATATATATATATTTATATACATCAGTATCTTCTTCTTTTTCTTTTGGCTGTTCCCATTAGGGGCCGCCACAGCAGATCATCTGTTTCCATTTCTTCCTGTCCTCTGCGTCTTGCTCTGTCACACCTAACACTTGTCCTCTCTCACCACATCCATAAACCTTATCTTAGGCCTTCCTCTTTTCCTCTTACCTGGCACCAGTATATATACATATATTTGTATATCTATGTATGTGTATAATATATATATTATATTATATATATGTGTGTGTGTGTATATATATATATATATATATATATATATATATATATATATATATATATATATATATAAGACAGAGATATACCGGAAGATCGACAGTGGAGAAGACCGACAGTTGAGAATCCCGACGCTGAGAACACCGACATGTTAAGGTAAGTATGCGATAGGGACGGACGATAGGGTCAGGGTGTGGGTAAGGTACATATATATATATATATATATATATATATATATATATATATATATATATGTATATATATATATATATATAGGAGAGAGAGAGAGATATATCTCTCTCTCTCTAGATATATATCTATCTATTTATATAGATATATATATCGATATAGATATAGCTATAGATATAGATATATGATTCTACTTAAAGCCATCAAATATTATGTTTGTCTACAATGCATGTACTGAGAATGAATTCTTGGTTCATGGAAACCTCCCCAAAACAAAGAAAGTATCTTTTTTTGCATGAGGGAAAGCTCTCCTGCACTCCCCCACATCCCCTGCTAATTATATTTTATTCTAACTCCAAAATTGCATAATTCCTGGAGAAAAGGGTATATTCTCCTACTTAGCGATCATTGATATTACATGTCTATCAAACATCTGTTTAGTTGGTCAAATTGGGTTGATTAAACAGATGTTGACCAAAGTACCATTTAACAAAAGATCTAAGGAGCCATATATATATATATATATATATATATATATATATATATATATACGTGTGTGTGTGTGTGTGTATATATAAATATATATATATATATATATATATATATATATATATATATATATATATATATATATACCGCATTACTGAAGATGAAAATGAACGAGACGACATCACCAAAACTTCACTTTCATGAAAGACCGGAATGGCGAAGGATTTCACGTGGTAAGTAACCAGGTGGCCAACAAGGGGAAATTGCACTTTTCCCCAATGTGACGTGATCCCGGAGTTGGTATATTTAGTTAGGTGGTGTGGGGGTCATAGCCCCCCACCTGAGTGGTTTTGCGGTAGTGCGATGTGTTTCATTGTTATATGGTGGCCAGTTGGATACTTACCCTATGAAATCCTTCGGCATACTGGTCATTTGTGTAAGTGAAGTGTTGGCAAAGTCATTGCATTCATTTCATCTTCGGTAATGTGGGCTTTTGCTCTTTTGAAGTAGACCCATATCTATCTATATATATATATATATATATATATATACATACATATATATATATATATATATATATATATATATATATCAAACTGTATACATATATATATATATATATATATAAAATTATATTTATATGTATATATATATATATATATATATATATATAGAGAGAGAGAGAGATACAGATATATATTATATCTTTTCTTTTTTGGTCAAACTTTATTTTTGTTGACCAGGAAATAAACTGGTATGTGTGATCAGAAATCAGCTGATCACGTATATTGGCTTTTTAAATCTGTGCAAAGTTACTCTGCAGTGGAGATCTGAGAATCTGCCCATTTCCCACTGAACTGCACTGAACTACAGTTTTGGAGTTGGTATTGAGTTAGCATGGGGCATGGTGGTGTGTGGGGGGGGGGGGGTCTTCTCCACTGCCAAAAAACATTTTACTTTGTTTCAATAAGCTGATGATTGCTCCATCACTTACTATTTGATTTTTTTCTTTTAATGAATGGACATATACCCAGATGTGCAATCACACACATATACACATGCAGCTGGTATGTGCAAGGGGCGTTTCACGTGCATCTCTTAATGACATGTTTACTGTCATACCATAATTACAAATACATCCACAAGGTCATAACTCATTTACATCACTTGAATTGCGTTTTCAGTAGCATGTAGCATACACTATCAGTCAGTATACATTTAACAGTAAAAGCAGCATATTAGCTAAGTAGTAACCTATGCAGACAACTGCAGACACCTGTGACAGGCATCAGAGTATGAAAGTGAGTATTAAATTCACACACACTAGGATGTACTTCTAACTGTGTTTCAATAGAAAAGCTCTGGCTCATGATTCTTTGCAATTCTCAGTCACTTAGTTGAGTTTCAGTTTGGCATTCATCTATTTATGTGTGCCATTACACCTTCTTTATTAATGAGCTTCATTTACATTGCATATTATGGAATCCTGTTAAGTTCATTAGCAATAAGTAAACAGTACAATATAGTATCCTAGAAGTTAGAGGAATGACCACTTAACTACAGTTGTTCTACTATCTTTTGTGAGACGTTCAGGTGTTATGATATGTGTTGCCAGACAAGTCTGAGTTTTTTCAGTGGCTTTATAATTGTGTACACTGAAAGTGAGAACCCCCCACAAATATTTAAGGGTATATATCCTTTCAGTATAATACTCTTCATGGTGTTCTATGTTCCCATCTCTTTCTGGATATCAAAAAACATAGTCTTGGTTATGTTAATATTGACTTTCAGAACCAGATCTGTTAACAGCTGAGAGCAGGTAGCATGGATTTCATTCTAGAGTGGATAATATCCGGGTCTTTATGGGTTGTCTTTACTATTAGCTCATGAACTCAGCAAATGTCATGCAGTTTGTTGGCAGTGAGCTTAAGACGGGAAAGTTGAGGGGGTCCAAATACAGAACCTTGTGGTATACCTTTCTTAACTGACTGGATGAAAAACAGTGGCAGTTCTGCCCTTAAAATAGTCATAAAACCATTGTGGTTATCCATTCCCCAAGTCATACATGCTAACTTCCTTTAAAATTTCTGATGGATAACTTACTCAAAGGTTTTCATGTGACCAAGAAAACTGACCCTTCCTTGCTCTCATCTATCAATGGCCCCAAGCATGTTATCTGTTAGGGATAATAGGATATAGAGATATTTTAGCCTGCCTAAAACTTTTTCTGCTGGTCATTATCTGACCCAGGTGAATTTAGAACCTCTTTTTTAAATTCTGAAGCTACCGGTTTCTTCAGGATCTTGGATAGGGTTAAAATAAGGGGACTTTTCACTGTGTTTTTTTTTTTTTCAGGGTATGACATTTGTTGCCTTTCAAATATAGATAACTGCCATTTTTCAGATTGATAATGACAGAGGGATTCTGTGATAAATATAAATGAAAGGCCGTAAGATATTTAGAGTACAAACCCTTGTATGTGGATCGCCTATTATGTGGAAATCTTTGAAGCCATCTGCTGTCCTTTAAAAAAATGAATTTCAGTAAAATGAAAGCAAGTAGAAAAGACAAATAGCTGCTTATCTATTTCTGGTAAAAGAAGGTGCCAGGTGACTGGCCACCTTCATAAGCTGCAGTTTGTCAATTGTAACAGTGGTCTTTGTATTCTGATTACTGCTGCTAGCAAATTAATTTTATACAACACTTTCATAGGATTATGCAAAAGAACAAGTACTGTTGCTGCTTCACACCATGGGTCTTAGCTTTGTGCAAGATTTGTAGTGAACTCTTAACAGGCAGACTTACTCCTAATCGTGGAAGCTACTACTGCGGTTCAACATTTTAAGCTACTTTCCTACTTTTGAAAGTATCATGAATTTCTGAGGTGATCTAGGATTAGGCTTTCTTTTAACACTTTTGGTTTTGATGGAGTAAAATTGTTTTTTACAAGCAGAAGAATGTTTAGTGCCATGTTATAATCACTTTTTTTTTCAACAATAAGTGGGCAGTCAATAGCAGCTAATGCGTTCCCTGGCTGCTGTTGCTGTTCAGTTGTGAAAATACTATACCTTATAATCAATCTACCATGGGTGCCATGGCAGAGAAAACTGCTGATACACTTAGGAGTGTATTATCAAAGACATACCTTTTAGGACTGCTGACCCAGTTAAGGATGATGAGCATGACAGTTTGTGGATTTAGTCTGGTATTTAACAGAGAGACTAACAAGAGTTTTCCACCAGTTAATCATGTCGGGTTATTTGAAGGATTTCATCCGATGTAATGTTAAGGTTGCTCATTAACATTATATTCTGGCACTGTTGATGAGCATTGATGTTCCATATGCACTGTTGGAGGAGTACATCAAGGATGGTGAAGGATGATAGGCTGAAAAACAAAGGAAAGAGAGCTTTAACTTTTACAGACTGCAATCATTTATATAGATGGATGGATAGATGGGTTTGAGTCTGGTTGAGTGGAGTGCAGGATTTACATGTCAGAAAAAAGAAAAAATAAACTTCTTTCAAGTTGTCCTATTGCTTTGTTTGGAATAGGCAGCTTTTTAGATTGAAAGGGAGAGCATTTGCAGTACAAAGGATTGTGCTGCAAACCCTAATAGGGAAAGTTCACAGATTTATGTTTGTAAATTTGATGCCAGATATCCAAAAATATGAAGCAAGTCATTTAAATTGTCAGCAAGTCTTTCAGAATTGCTCCTAATATATCAATGCACTGGCACAAAGATACAGAATAACACATTAAAAGCAGAACAAGCTACATTGCCACATGTTTCACTTAAAGTGAATTGCTTCTTAAATAAAAACTGCAAAAATGACAGCTGAAAAAAATAAAGCTGTATTTGATTTACAGATTTGCTTCCACAAGTGCTCATTACTGTTGTGTTACAGCTTTTAAACAATAAACATACCCCACCGATCGTCTACATGGCATTTGGAAGGCCTGGAAGTTACATGAGGTATGATGCGCAGAGGTTTTAGATAAGATTCATTTATTTTTATAATATCTTTGTGATCTTCCTCTGAAATAATTTTTAAACATTGCACATACTAACAGTGCTTATTTCTATTCCATTAAATATAACTGTGGGATTATAGCGGTGGCATTATGAATTTGACGTGGTAACTATGAGATGCAGACTTTGTAAGACTCAGTACACTTCCATGCATGGACAACATTGGTCCTGTTAGTAACTGTAGTATAAATAAGTGAGGAATTATTTACAGAAAAGATGTATACGTAGTAAGTATGAGAAAACTATTGGTAAATCCACCTTTATTAGATGAACATATTGCTAATAAAGTAGAGACTAGTTGCTTGAAAAACGTATCCAGTACTATGCACTACACTTAAGTGCCTTTAAACACAACGGCAACAGTTAACTAACAACTTAGTTACTGCTTAGAAAAATCTAAGTGAAGAATATGAAGTACACATGAAAGCCATTGATGCAGGTAAAAGCACGTCATAATCCTCAAAGTGAGAGGAAATGTTTAGAAGATGAATAGGAAACAGTGAATTGTTATAAAACAAATACAGTGCTGACAGAAGCCCTTACCCTGGCCAGTGACTAACAGTGTAGAAAATAGGTTAGAGCTCATTTTACAGAGTGGGACTTCTCACTGATTAGTCCAGTCCAAACAGAAGCAACCATGATAAAACAGTGTTGGCTCAGCACTTTGAACTTGACTAAAAAATGTCCAGAGGTTATGCAAATGATATCCATTCAGCAGAGTGAAGCTGATTAAAAGTAACCAGCAGCACTGCTTGTGTGTGCTGATTTTCCTTGGTAAGATTTAGGTTCATAGGTTCATAGATTCGTACTAACCTAACTGCCCTTGCGAGCCATTTTAAGCCTAGCCAATTATCCCTTGTGAGACTCAAACCCTGCATCTTGTGTTTGTAAGGCAAACACCTTAACTATTTTATATAGTCTCTTATTTATGTAACAGCAGATAGCATTAAACAAGTAAGAGCATATCTGAAGATACACTATGTCACAATAACCTCACTTGGCTGACTTCCATTGGTTCTGTCTGTACCCACTGCAGTGAATTTAATCAGCAAAGTAAACTTGAAAATGAGGTTAGCAGATAAAACTGAACTCAGACAAACAAAAAAGAGTACACAGATGATGTTAGATATCAAACATTTATTTAACAATGAGGGTGCTTGAAATGGTAAGCCGGATATGTGCTAGAAGGTGCTTTTGGTATGTTGCTACTGAGAGAGAAGTGTTAAGTTTGCAGAGTTTTCACTGAAGCAGTAGAAAGTCTCATCCCTTATGATTTAAAGGCAGATAATATGGATACTGTTTAGAATTAAATGTTATGGTTATCAAAATGCCTTTAATATTTGATTAACAGTATGATTGAAACAGTGCATTATGAATGTAATACAGCTAACTCAACCTTCTGAAGCATTAGTAAGTTTATTTATGGAGTGGCAAACCAGTATTTGAATATGAGGATGCTACTACAGGCAGAAGGGCGTTAGTAGAAAAAGGAACACAGTTCCTATATTTCAGCATGAAATAATCATTTTTTTGGCAATACCCCAAGAAGCACTATAATAGAAGGGATAACCTTGCACAAGCTTCATCTGGAGACAAGCTATTGTAGGGAAGTATTTGTTCTCCTAAATGAAACTTTGAAATTACAAAAATGCAACAACACTTATAACATTTAAGGAGACTTACTTAGCTGAATGGAAAAAAACAATTTTTTTCTTTTTTTCTTTTTTTTTTTCTGCTGTGAAGCCCCTGTGACTATCTGGTCTCCTTCAAAGACTTCTGTAGCCCCTTCATTTCCTTAGGGGTGAGAAGCAGACTCATTGAGAGTAATGCCACCACCCAAACATGACATCAGGGTTTTTGCATTAAGTGCAGGTGTTTTCTGTGCATGACCAGCTGGTGTGCCCTGGGAGAATGCATACCTTTTTAAAGCAAATGGCCAGCAACAGCAAGAACATGTATATACTTACTGAATTAGTGCATTTGGGTTAGGGAGCATGTTAGACATAACACATAAAGAACATACAGAAAGTTGTCAACTAGCTACAACTGAATGAAATATATAAGTAATGCAGCAAAATCAATGTAGTTAAATATAAATAAGTAAAAAGAGCAAAGTATATTTCACTGCATCCCACATCCCTGCCAGCCCCAACTTGTAATAGGAACAATGAATGAATGAATGAATGAATGGATGAATGAGTGCATGAACAGATAAGTGCTGAATTTTCTCAGTGGCTAATTAGGCAGCATAGTATAAGTAATCAGAAAATGTAATCAGTATACAATCAAGCTTCTATAAATCATAAAAATATTTAAAAATACCAGAAATAGTAAAACAAATCACTAAAAAGAAAAGAAGCAGCAACAAAGGGCATATTTTAATTTTAGTTTTAACAGTATATCATGTCCTGTACCACAGAAGTAAAATTTGCCATCATGCAGAATACATGAATAAGAAGCCTGCCTCATTGCATAGGATGATGGAGTTCTGCCTGTGGCCTGGGTGACTGGGGTTCATTTAGTGGCCTTGGCACTTGGATAACTAGATGGGGGGGGGCTAATTGGAGTGATGCATTCAGTGCAAAGACTGCAGAAGGAATGTGGCAAGTTTTAAAAGAGAAATTGAATGCAAAAAATCAAACAAAAATGTTTTACATCAGGATCTAGGCACACAAGGTCAGGAAGATGCAGTTCCTTCAGAACAAGGCACTTAAGATGAAAGAGAAAGAATGCAAAATGGAAATGAGGTCAAACTATATCTTTGAAAACCAAAATAAATAAACTGAACAGACAAATTAAACATAGTGTGAGACAAGCTCAAGAAAAAATGTAGACATTTATATAAAGATATTAAGCATAGTAGGAAACCATTTATTATTTATTTATTTTATGTTTGTTTACAGGGGATGTCCAACTGGGCCAGTGGCCCATTTTCAGTGGAGGCCCGGGGAGAAAAGCTCCACAGTAATAAAAACATTACAAGAAATACAACAAGAAATATTACAAGAAATAGATCACATAAAAAATAATAACAAAAGCAGTATGTTTTGGTAGAAATAGTGAGGTATTAAATAGAGGGAGTAAAAATAAACTATATATGATAAGAGTACCAATACTGGGATGATCCATAAAAAACAAAATTCTCCCAATACTGCGGTGAACTGTCTAAAATGCAAAAACAGAAAAACAATGACAGTGAGTTCACCTGGGCTGGCGTCCTTGAAAATACAAGTTCAGCAAAAGTAAAATCCAAGTACAAAGGATGTACCAAAATCTCGATATCCGTTTAATGTAAAAAACAAACAAACAAAAACAACAAAACAAAATAAAAGTCCCTTTGTATTCATACGATAAGCACTTTCCATAAAAATCTTCCTCAGATTGTAATGGATATCGAGATTTTGGTACATCCTTTGTACATGGATTTTACTTTTGCTGAACTTGTATTTTCAAGGACGCCAGCCCAGGTGAACTCACTGTCATTGTTTTTCTGCTAATACTGGGATGAGGATAAATAAAAGTAGCATAAGAAAAAGTAAAATATGTAAAGCAAAAATAATATGAATGGGCTGCGGGAAGACAGATGTGACAGTATCCACTAAGAATAGCTAGGTAAGTTGAGTTAGGTTTAGTTAGTTTGTTAGGTAATTGAGTTGGATTGCTCAGCCTGGGTCAGAACATGTACAAATCCATGAACTAGTTAAGTGGGATTTGAGAAGCTTTTTAAAGGTTAATTTGCTGGTTGTGGTCTTAATGTTAAGGGGCAAATTGTTGCAAGTTTTAGCAATGTGGTTGGACTATAGGGAGTCTCCAGCACTGTTTTTGCTTCTGACTATGTTGATTAGTGATTTGTTACTGGATGTTTGTATATGCTTATTTGAATAGTACTTTACTAGGTCTTGTAGGGCTGGTGTTTTTTCAGGTTGGTAACTTATTTGGTAGGTCACTGAAAGTTGATTAAGGGTGAGCAAATTTGGTAGTTCAAACCAAGATAGTTGTTTAAGAGCCTGGCAGTGATGAGACCAATAGACAAGATCGGTTGCAAATTTTGCTATTTTGTTGTAACAGCTGTTTATAGGTTCATAGGTTCATAGGTAAGTACTAGGCTATCTGCCCAAGGGCATTTATAAGCCTAGCCAGAATGTGTTGGCTTTCACCACCCCCTTAGATTAGTTCCCTGTGCCTCTGTCCAGCAGAGCCATTAGATCCCTGCGCCACTGTCCAGCAGAGCCACTGCAGTGATCCCTGGGGTAAATTTTCTGTTTCCCATCCACCAGTCAAGGCAAGGAAGAATGTTAGTGAGGGGCTCTGCCTGTTGTCTACTGGAATCCTGTTCCAAAGCATGGGGAGTCTTTCGGACAAGAATCTATCCCTCCAGCATGTCCTATTTATTGTTGTGGTGAGGTTTATATCTCTAGAGAGTGTGGCTCTCCGGGATTTGTTTTTTTTTAGGTGAAGCATGTCCATCAATTCTGGGTTGGACATGGCCTTGTATGTCAGGCAGAGATCACCTCTGAGTAAGCGGTATGCAACCGAGTACAGCTGGAGTTTCTTGAGTCGGGCTGCATAGGGCATCTGTTTGAGGCCAGTAATCCTCTTGGTGAGGTACTTTTGTGGTCTTTGCGGCTGTTGCAGGTGTCTTGTAAGGTACATCCCAAATGGGGCGTTGTATTCTGTGATGGGTCTAATGAGTGATGAGTAGAGAGGCATAATAACCTCTTTTATTCTAGATGCGAACCCTTTTGTGATTAGGTGGGCCACATAGAAGGATTTCCTAACCACCTTAGCAATCTGATTATCAAAGGAGAGATTACTATCTACTTGGGTCCCCAGATCCCTTATTACATTTTCTGTATTTAGGGGACTACCACCTATGTGGTAGTTCGCGGGTACTTTATTTTTTCCAAAGGGGATGACTATGCACTTTTTGGCATTTAGCTTGAGGCCATGATTTTGATACATCTCAGTGAGACCCTTCTGGAGTGTGTCTGTATCAGCTGGAGAATCAATTATGGCCCCTAGTTTGCAGTCATCTGTGAACTTGGTCAGCCATAGTCCTCCTATGCTTGCCTGTACCTCTGAGAAGTATATACCGAACAGGAGCGGTCCTAGAACTGAGCTCTGGGGGACACCACTTGTAACTGGTTTAGAGTCGGACGTAGAGCCTGCAACTCTCACCATGTGGGTTCTATCCATGAGCCAGTTGGCAACCCATCTCATGACGTAGGGGTTTATGTTCAAGCTTATAAGCTTGTCTATAATACTAGAATGGGGAATGGTGTCAAAAGCCTTTGTGAGGTCTGGGTAGGCCGTGTGGACCTCCTTTCCCTCGTCTAATGCCCTGGTAACTGTCTTAAAGAAGTCCACCAGGTTTAGGAGGCATGATCTGCCCTTAACAAAGCCAAACTGGGTAGGGTCCAAGGTTTGGAGGTTCCCAATGTCTCTGATAATAAGTTCCATGATGATGTGCTCCATAGCTTTGCAGACCAGGTTAGTCAGGTTTATAGGGCAATAGTTCCCGGGGTCCATTGTGGCTCCACCTTTGTGGAGTGGGATAACTGTTGCTGTGCTCTACTCTGTGGGTACATAGCCTGTAGAGAGGCTGAGTTTGAACTGTGTGTTTAGGCGAGGGGTTAGTTCATTTTGGAGCTCTTGTAAGACACAGCCTGGGACACCATCTGGTTCCATTGAAGCTGTGTTTTTGGCTTTGGATAGGGCTGTTTTAACCTGTGTGTCGGTGATTGACGAGGCCCTACATTCATCTGGTATGGTTATGGGCCCTTTAGGGAGTGAGAGGGGGGGGTGAAGTTTTCACTAAACCTGTCTACCAGAATATTGGCAATATCAGTCGGTTCAGTGTATTTTGTGCCATTCTGCACTAACTCAGAGCAGATCTGAGAATTTCCACTTAAGTTCTTGTCATAGCTAAAGAATGCTTTGTGGTTATCTTTGGAGTCATTGGAAATTTTGTTTTTTCGAAACTAGCCTTGGATGATTTAATGAGGGATCGTAGTTTCTTGCTGATACTGATCAGGGATGTCTTTCCTTCTTGGGATTTTACTCTTTTCTGTACTAGTTTCCTCCTTCTGTTGTATAGCTTGTTTATGGCAGGGGTCCAACATACTGGTTTCCTTTTCTTGGAAGAGTGAGTCTTGGTTTTACTTGGGATAGCATGATCCATGCATTCCTGCAGATGCTCATAGAGTGCCTTTGTAAAGGTTTCAGCAGCTTGGACAGCATTGTCCTTTAGCATGGGGGCTGTGAACCTTTCCACTTTGGTCTTAAGTAACATGAAGTTTGTTTTTGAAAAGTTTTTCACGGTGGTTTTCTTGATTGGGGGTGGGGGTGGAATGTGGATATCCAGAGTGATTAGTCTATGGTCTGATCTAACCAGTGAGGGGTTGACCTCCGGTGTGGAACACCGGTCGCCCATGTTGGTGACAACCAGGTCCAGTATGTTGTTCCCTCTGGTGGGGATGTTGACCAGTTGATCCAGGGCATTCGAGTTTTTAAATTCTAGGAAGCATTGGGCAAGGGAGTTAGTACTTGAGTAGTTCTCCCAGTTTATGTTTGGGTAATTGAAATCACCCAGTATTAGGGTGTTTGGTAGGACCTTCATATTTCCCAGTGTCTCCAGAAATGCATAATGTGGGTCCTGGGTCATGGTGGGTGATCTGTAGCAAGCTACAATTTGTATTGCAGTTTTGCCCATTGTTAGTTGCACATGGATGATCTCTGATGCATTGTGCTGCGCCATTAACCTGGAGGTGTGGGAATCCTTGATGAATATGGATACACCCCCGCCTTTTGTGTTTCGGTCCTGGTTTTGTGGCTGAAAGGTATGGTATGAGTTATAGCCTAGTAGTGCTGGGGTGCTCTCAGGAGCCTTAAACCAGGTTTCTGTTACTGCACAGATGTTGATGTTCTCCATACTGAGGAGTGCCTCAAGTCCATGCATTTTGAGGTTTAGACTTCTGGCATTGAGTAGCATTACCCTCAGTGTTTGGTTACTTGTGCTATTTATGGTGGTGGGTTTGTCTTTTGAGCCTTGCCTAAAAAAGGCACTATGGGGGCGGCACAACCCTTGGCGAGTATTCGAAAGCCTAAGGGTGATAGATGCAAGCCATCTCTTGCGAAGCAATGTGGCTTGTCGAGCATGTCATCCCAAGCGGACAGATACTGGATCCCCTTTGAATAACACCAGAAACTTAGCCAATTGTTGAAATTGATCATTTTTTCTTTATACTGTGGCATCATTCTTGATGAGGGCAGGATGCTACTCAGGGTCAGGGTCATACTAGGGTCTATATTAGAATGTCGAAATTTCATTATTTCAAATGTTCTAACACCAACCCCTATTCAGCAAATGCTGAAAATAGCGAAACGACAGATAACCAAATTTTTTCCTAGGTAAAGAATTCGGTTGTCCGTTTCTGTCGTTTCACTATTTTCAGCGCTGTGGTGGAAAGTTACGCATTGGGTTCAGGTAAGTGTGCGATTGGGCGTGCGTTAGGTGAGTTAGGGTTAGGGTGCGGGTGAGGTGAATGTGCGATAGTGACGGACCTTAGGGTTAGGGTTTGGGTTAAGGTAAGTGGATAGTTAGTGGTGTTTGCACAGTTTAGTGTAGGGTTAGCTGCACTTTTTTGGGTGTATATGTGTGGATTGCTGTTTATTTGGTATGCTTGTGTTGTGTGTATGTGTTTTGGAACAGCAAATTTTTTCCCTAGGAAAAAAATTGCTGTTCTGAATGTTCGATGTTGTCAGCGTTCGCTGAATAGGGGTCGATGTTAGAACATTTGAATTAATGAAATTTCGATGTTCTAATATAGACCCCATACTGGCCTGGGCTACATGATCAGAGAGCTCTTCTATGTCTCTTTTCATGTAGTCCAGGGAGGTACATCTGAGGTCATTCACACCAACATGGACAATGACAGAGTCATATTTTTACTTGTTCTGGAGTGACCTGAGTGCTTGTGTTATGTGGCGGATCCCGGCACCTGACAGGCAGCTAACTGTAACCTTTTCCTTGTCCAGCCTAGTTAGTGGGACGTCAGTGTGCCTGACTTTAGATTCGCCTATTACTAGTGCATTGGGTATGTTATTTTGCCTTAAGGGTTGTGATTGCATGGCACACTGATTATGTGAAGTATGTGTTTCATGGTTGCTGATGGGGTGTGGAGGTTGCTTGGATGTCTGCTTTGGAGGTCTCTGTTGCTTTTGCAGATTTTTATTTAGAGCCTCCGAGTATGTTTTCATGTATTCATGTGTGTTATTTGCCGGTGCTGGTTTATTAGGTTTATGTGAGACTGGTGGTGTGTTGCAAGTATTACCCTTCTCCTCTTGACTGTCAGTTCCAGTCTTGGGTTAAGAGAGCTTTACCTCCAGTTTGGCTGTATAATTGCATCTCTCGCATATATTAGTGTTTGGTGATAGGAGGAGAGGGTTGTCTGTGTACATGAGGCAGTTGTAACATTGCCTCAAAATACCTAGATTCACCAGTTGGACTGGAGAGTACACCGGAAATTGCCCTTTGGACATGCCTGAATAGGTAGAGTAAGCCGTTTTTTCTGATTGGCTGGTGGGGACGAATAGAGAGCCTTGTCATTCTGGACAGTATAGGGGGGGGGTCTAGTGCTAGGGTTAATTAGTGCTTGCTATGAGTTTTAAGCTTGACTGTGAAATGAAAGGTTTGAGTGCTAAAGTTGAAAGTTTGTTTAGTTCCAAGGGAAAAATTGAAGAGTAGACTTCGTGGAGCCGAGAATAGTTTAATTCTAGCTAACCGGCACTGCCCGGTGCGCAAAACCACCCAAATAAGGTTTTTATAGTAGGGAAGTGAAAGAGATAGAGATTAGGAGTATCTGAAATCAAAATATGATCTCACTGTACTCAGTTGAGTGAGCAAATGAGATGGGTCCAGGAGGAGTGTGCAAAAACAGATTTACAGCAGGGACGGGCAATTCCAAAGCCACCAAGTTTAACACCACAACAGGAAACAGGGAGGAGAGGTTGAGAAATAACTGCAGATAGACATACAATATTTACTGAATCAAAGACACACAATATTCACTGAATCAAACCTTAAATAAGTGCAGAGAAAAGTATACTTAAATCAGCTTGTGTCCAGTTGATATATGCAGACAAGTCTCAGTAGCCAGCAACTCCGATTAAAATGATTACTAGAAATGTAACCCACTCAGATTTTAATGCAAGCAGAACCCCCCAGGCTAACACTAACACATGAATTTTAAAGCAGTCTTAACAACTTTCAATGAGCCCAGATGGCTACACTTTTTCACACTTCAGGCAGCTAACTGCAGATAGACAGAGACACACAATATTTACTGAATCAAAGACACACAATATTTACTGAATCAAATCTTAAATAAGAGCAGAGAAAAGTATATTTAAATCAGCTTGTGTCCAGTTGATATATGCAGACAAGTCTCAGTAGCCAGCAACTCTGATTAAAATGATTACTAGAAATGTAATTTAATTAAGTCTGATTTGTTAAGGTTAATGAAAATGGGGGCTCTAGCATTAATAGTCTTTGTATTATTGGTAAGGTGTTTTTTAAACCTATATAGAGTTCCAAGGTTTTATGTACTTTTTTATAGTTTGGGCAATGTGTAGATTGAATTTCATGTTTTGATCGATGATAACACCTAGAAGTTTGGTTTGGCTGACTGGCACAATGTAGGTATTGTTATTTGATGTAATTGGGAATGGGTTGGTGGGAGCAGTGTCTTTGGTGAGGTGAAACATCAGATTAGTTTTGTTTGGATTAAGTATGAGCTGAGAACTGGATAGCCAGGTTTCTACTGCAGTAAAGGATTCTTGTGTTATTTTTTGAAGCTGCTGGAATGATGGGGCTGAACATATTAGGGCCAAAGCATCTCCATATTTGACTAAAGTGGCATGTAAGGTGGCAGTATGAAGGTTGTTAGTAAATATGGTTAAGACAATAGAGTCTTGAGGAATTCCTAAAGTAACGAGCAGAAGTAGAGATAGGTTGTTTAGCCATTTTACAGCCTGAGTGTGACCTGATAAATAGTCTTGGAACCACACAACAGTGGAGTAGCTCAGATTACGTTCGGACAGTGCAGCTAAGGGTTTATAGATTAGATTCATAGATTAGTACTAGGCTAACTGCCCTTGCGAGCCATTTTAAGCCTTGCCAGTTATCCCTTGTGAGACTCAAACCCTGCACCTTGTGTTTATAAGGCAAACGCCTTAACCATTAGGCCACCCTTCCAACCATTATGTTAGTAAACTGTACTGAAAGCCTTAGCGAGATCCAGAAAGATAAAAGAAACAAGTTTACCTGCATGGTATGCCGCGGTGGTACGCCGGTAGCGTTGTTACCTCACAGCAAGAGGTTCTCCCGTTCGATTCTCAGCTGGGCTTGGGAGTGCCTTCTGTGTGGAGTCTGCATTTCCCCCCATGGTTGGGTAGCGTTCAAAGGAGATGCGTGCGAAAATGGGCATGCCTTCGTTGAAGGTTGAACGTGGTGCTGGCACCTCGCATTTCGTAAAAATCTACTGCCGATCATTAGCGGACTGGAGTTCTGCTGTGGCGACCCCTTACTGGGAAAAGCCGAAAGACAAACAACAACACGGTGATGATTAATGGTGTTGGTGAAGCTGATTAGGGCTGCGGTAGTGCTATGATATGGGCGAAAATTATGCTATTTGCCAGAAATTTGTTGTCTAAGAGATAATTTAGAATTTGTGAATGCATGCATTTTTCAAGAATTTTTTAGTAAAGGTGACAGAATGGCAATAGGGCAATACAGATATATAAGATGTGGTAGGAGTAAAGATATAACAATCAATAAACTATGTGTAGATTCTAAAATGTATTCTCAGACCCAACAGATTATAAATATATTTACAAAATCGTATGCAGTTTCTCTCCACAAAGTGGCTGATGAATTGTCCTAGTAACATCCAGCTAACATCAGGTACTAAAATTAAATTAGATTATGTTGATTGTTTGGCATGGTTGGGGAGGGGCAGTTTAAAAGGAAGAGAACAACCTTCGTTGCAGAACAGTGCACATCCCAATATCTTGCTCTGAGCTTAGTGTTCATGGTGGTATTAGGGCTGCAAAAAATAGGAAGGAAAACATGCACCACCCCTAGCTGCCACAGTGATGGCCCATTCATGGCAGAACATTGCACATGCCCCTATCTTGTTCTCAGCTGAGTGTTCATGGTGGTATTAGGGCTGCAAAAAATAGGAAGGAAAACATGCACCACCCCTAGCTGCCACAGTTGGCCCATGTTGATCAACCCTCATCCCACTGATAGGGAATGTATGGGATAGGACTGATGAATGGCCAGGAGGTTATAATGATTAACAGGTAGCAGGGGCAAAGTTAGACAAAATGATATGAACAAGAACAAAAATACTGTCCTGAGTTTGCTATTTGTGACACTTGGAATTGAATCAGTCACCATCAATATTGTTACAGTGCTAGCACAAGCTGTCAAGTTATAATGGCAGTATGATAATTAAACAGTATATGTTGTGTTGCTCTTGAGGGCTTCATAATGCAGACCTACCCACTATTAGCTGACTAAAGAATAGTAACCATGGATAACTATGAAGTAGCTACATGCAGATATGATACATGGTAATTACACAAGAGAACCATTACACAACAGCACTATTTTAAAAAAGATCATTATGTCATTATATTACAGAACTTCATTGTCATTCTGTGGCTTCTTGTTAACTCAGTTTCTGGGGACACCTTGACAGTACACTATGCTGGAACATGTCATTGGTATATTACTTCTCTTTTAGTGCAGTTTGTGCCCTTTTTATAGGAGAGGTGATTGTAGGTAGAGTTTGAATGCATCCAGCTGTCTGCGTGAGAATTATCGTATTCCATTTTTGCAGCATCTGTTCATGACATGATCTGAACTTTTTTATTCCCTGTATATTTATGTATACAAGTTTGCATATGTGTGTGTGTGTGTGTGTGTGTGTGTGTGTGTGTGTGTGTGTGTGTGTGTGTGTGTGTGCGTGTGTGTGAATGTATGGTCTGACATAGATATTAAGTTCAAAACGCTTACCGAAATGTCTAAAAAGCTTAATGCTAATGTTTAGCATAATAAGCTGTTGAGGGCATATTTGAATGCTGACATTGCTCAAAGGGGATTATGAATCTATGTAGAACCAGGTGTGGGAACTGATAATGCTGAATTTCTACAAAAAAATGGCACCAAGTTCAAATAACTGCCTAAAATGTTTATTACATTGTTAATTGAATATTATGATCAACGGTGAACAGTTTTGTCTGGCAAACTTAATGGTGTTTATGAGAAATTCAGAATTTTTCTATACAGAATGGCTTTGATACTAAATATACTCATTTCTTTAAGGAACTTAATAGTTTTGAATCTGAACTTCATACACACAAGCTCAAAAAATAGTGCGCTTTGTCTGATTACCAAAATCACACCGCTTACTCATGGAAACAGGTTAATACAGTAGTTAGATTTGTTGACACCACTAAGAGTAATGCCAGATATAAACATAAAATAACACTTTCCATTCCTTAGAAATCTACTGGATCAATGAATGCTGAATTCAGTGCTTCTGAGTTCTCTTCTAATAATTCCAAAACGGATACAAAGACTGACACTGGAGATGTCATTGAACTTACTTTGCCGATTAGCAAACGTTCCAGAGGCTCTTTAGAAGGGGTGGGAGAAAACACAGGAGAAGAAATGATTGAGACCGAATTCAGGAGATTAGTGCAGATGTGAATATTGCTCATGGAAACTGTGCAACAAATATGGATGTGAATGATGAGAAAAAACTTGTGGCTAATCTGACTACTCATTCTTTTACTCAGAATGAAATTAGTGTGTTAAATAAAGGTTTGGGATTTATTCCATCATTTTTTATTTCCCAGTATTCTTTTGTGATGGTTGTTAAGCAATTTTGTCATTGTTTGAATTTGAAATACTATTTTTCAGAATGATGTGAGGCTGGTAATATGGTTGATACTTCATTCAGGTTCAAAAAGTCAAATTTTAAACCTCCATGTCATCCATTTGTCAGGTTATTTGAACAACAGGTAATTAATGAACTACATGTGAATCAAAATTTTATGTTTAGAAATTTTGGTCATAACCTGACTAGGGAACAAAAGCCTGCATTGAACAAACTCAAGGATAACAGTAGTGTGAGTAACATGAGTGCTGATAAGGGTAGTCCTATTGTTGTTTGGAATGGGGTTGACTACGATTTTGAAGTAACTAGACAACTTAATGATGTGACTTCTTATTGCAAATTGCCCCATGATCCAACTTTGGAATTTAAGAGCTGTAGTGATGTTTTTTTTGTGTCTGAAATGAAGACTAAGGGTTTTATCACGAAAGCTTTGGTGAATCATCTAATGGTGGATGATCCCAGACCTCAATATTTTTATATTTTACCTAAAATTCACAAATCGGTTCTCAACTCTCCTGGTTGACCCATTGTATCCGGTAGGCGCTCTCTTACCAAGCCATTGTTGGCCTGTTTGGAAAGTATGCTTAAGCCACTTTTGTATTTAATTAGAGCTCTTATTAAAGACACCAGTGAGTTTCTTGTACTAATAAATGATCTACAAGTACTACCAAATTCATATATATGTACCTAAGATGTGCAATCCCTATATATTAGCATACCCCACCATGGTGGTTTATTGGCTGTTAAATTTTGGTTAGAGCATTCAAGGATATAGTCTGAAACTCAGGTTCAGTTTATGTTAAAAATGCTGGGTATTGTGTTGGAACACAATGTGTTCAGATATAGGGCTGATTGGTACCTGCAAATCAAAGAAGGTACAGCCATGGGTGCCTTTTTTGCCCCATATATGCTGATCTATTTATTGAGTATTTAGAACTCAAATTAATATATAAGAAAGACAATCATTTTTATAGATATCTTAACATCTGGCAACTCTATTTGGATAATTATTGGGCATTTTGGTGTGGATCTGTTGAAACCTAGGAACATTTTGTGCAATATTTGAATTCTAATAGTTATGTGTTGAGGTTTATTGGAAAATTAGATTTATTTAATGTTGATTTCTTGGACAACAATATAACCAAATTGATTGATGGAACAATTGTTACTAGTTTATATTGTAAACCATTTACCAAGAACTTGTTACTGCATGCTGAAAGTTGCCATCTTAAAGACATAATTCAGAATATTCCCAAATCTTACCTTTAATAGTTAAGACGGATATGTAATACTGAAATGATTTTTCAGCAGGAAGCATCAAGTATGAGAAATAGATTCATACATATGGTTGTTCAGATAAGATGGTTAAATTTGCTTATGATAAAGCTTCTCAGTGTTCTAGGGGTATTCTTTTAAACAACAAGGATGTGAGTGAGGCTAGTGAAAGACAAAAAGTGGATGATGTTACAGCCAAACCCAACCTGGTTACTGCTTTCGGTACTAATACTTTTAAGTTTAAAGCTGTTACCAATAAATATTGGCATAGTTTGAAAGTGGCTTCTTTTTATAGTCAATATTTAGATAATAACTGCCTCTATGGATATTGCAGAGGCAGGACGATAGGGGAATATCTTTGTAGTTTTAAGAAAAGTAGTCATAATACTTATGAGATTAGACCTCAAAGGTTTTTTGGCTGCACATTCTGTGGAAATCATTCATATTGTAAAGTCATGTCTAGAGTTAAGTCATTCACTTTGCTTAACACTTCTAGAGTGTTTAATATTAGACATCTGATTACGTGCACTAGGAGTGGATAGTATAGCTGGTAGTGTGTCAGTGTGGAGCTTTTTATGTGGGTCAGACTTTTAGACCCTTCAAACAGAGAATAGCATTACATTTGAATGATATCCAGTGTAGACATCCAAGAATTGCTTTGTATAAACATTTGCTAAAACACACGACTGTCCACTTCATTTTTGTAGGCATTGACATGGTGGTGGGAGATGGTTTGTCTGATAATCACGAACACACTATTTTATCTCGTAGGGAAACAATGTGATTTATTTACTTAGGGGCAATATTTAAACTGGGACTTAATGAGCATTATTAATATGTTTGTATAGCTTTATTCTTCAGTAGGCCTCACATTTTTCATTTATTGAACTTAACTAGTGAGTATATATGTTTTTTAGACACGCAAAATATAAGATCTGAAATCAAGATTTGGTTATGGTTAGACTGTCTCTTTAAATGTGGACTTTATATGTTACATTGTTGCTATTTCCTGTTGACACACTGATGACGCCATGGAGCAAAACTGGTTTGTGGTTCATTTTCTGCCATACATTTACTGTTAAACTGAGTTATTGCACGTGTCTTCGCTGGTCTTTTTTCTGGATATCCATTTAGATTTTACCTCATAGTACACGCTGAGTAGCAGTAGCATGCCATAGCATTTGTCATGCAATGAGCATCAGTGAGGATGTGTCATTTATTTTCATAAGTGACAAATACTTGAAGTTTCTCTGCCCTCTTTTAAAGCAAGAAATCACTTAGAGTCTTCAATTTCCATCATAATCTACTTGGAAATACACTTATGAGACAGATGAGTAGGTATTATCTATTAAATACCTGCATAAATAACTGATTGCAGCTATCTCATTTCAATGTTTTAGGCTCAGAGATTATTTGATACACTTTTATGACACCCCTGCCATTGAAATGTAAGCAATTGCTTTTTTTCCTTATGTCTTTTTCTCCCACAAATCAAATAGAATAAAGCTGTAGCTTTCCAAAATATTTTTCTTCTACATATGTAGTCTGAACAAATAAAATACAATTCCTCCATCACTGTTTTGGCATTTTATAAATGCAATTTCACAGTGCAAGTTTCTGTTATATATTTTACAAAGTTTACATGTTACAGTCTGAATTAAAAAAGATAAAGTACAGACATCACATTGTAAGTAATTTTTTCTGGATATTTCTGGGATTCCGGATACTGGCTAAGGCTCTTGCTGCCCCTATAGTGCCAATTTTAGGCAAGGTTCAAATAACAAATTCACCACCATAACAGGAACAGGCAAGCAGAAACTGAGGGTAATACTACTCAATGCTAGAAGTCTAAATCTCAAAATGCACTCATTCGAGGCACTCCTTAAAATGGAGAACATCAATATCTGTGTAGTGACTGAGACCTGGTTCAAGGCTCCAGAGATCACCCCTGCACTACCAGGCTATAAGTCATACAACACTTTTCGGCCATGTAACCTGGACCGAAACACCAAAGATGAAGGTGTTCCCATATTCATTAAGGATATCCACACCTCCAGGCTAGTTGCTCAGCATAATGCATCCGAGGTTATCCAAGTGCAACTAACTCTGGGAAAAACTGCAATCCAAATTGTAGCTTGCTAAAGATCCCCCACCATGCCCCAGGATTCCCACTCCTCTTTTCTTGATGGTATCCCTTACCACTGTTAAAAGCATTGAAAGAGGAAGTTCAAAAAGGTAGATTAGACAGATTTCTTCCCATTTTGGGGCAAACTATTTCTAATACTATTGATACTCCAGTAAACAATACTAACCATAGACAAGATACTTATGTACTGGATTACAATGGTGATTCTGATGTTATTAAGCAAGTGATAACTAGGGAATGGACCAAATTTCTTCAATTCACTGACTTAGAACCTTTACGGAATATTCCACTAGATTTTACATATAGAAGGGACTCAAATTTTAAAAATATTTTTGAGAATAAAACCAAAAACAAAGGTCGTGCAAGGTTAGGTACTTTCAAATGTGGGGCCTGTTCCCAGTGTTGTTATGTATTCAATGGATGCAACCTAGAACTGACTAGTAGAAACAAAACATTACATAGTAATGGTTTTGCCAATTGTCATACAACTGG
The DNA here is from genome assembly GCF_019279795.1 of Protopterus annectens. Lineage (NCBI taxonomy): Eukaryota > Metazoa > Chordata > Ceratodontiformes > Protopteridae > Protopterus > Protopterus annectens. Next base: position 1,240,388,647 of record NC_056728.1, read on the forward strand.
ACTAGTATACCTTGCTTCATGTAAAATATGTGGGTCTTTCTACGTCGGAAAGACCGAAAGGAAATTGAAAGCACGCATTTACGAGCATTGTTATGAAATAAGTAAACAAAACCATACCAATGCACTATTTCATCACAAAATTACTTGTCCAGAAGCTACTTACCTATTTTTTGTATTAGAGGTTGTTGACAAAGATACCAGAGGGGGTATGTGGGAAGCCCGGTTAGAATACCGGGAACTTTTCTGGCAAATCTTTTTGGATGCCACAACCGCCCCTGGACTAAATGATGCCATCTCCATTAAACCAGTATTAAAACTTAGACAGGCAAAATTATAAAATTAAAATTATTAATTACAAATTATTAACTAACACACATACCTTTATGTGTTTGAGATTTTATTAAACTATCATATTAATTAATTATCAATGTTTTATATTAGAATTTAAGTGTATATACAATATACAATGTATAGAAATATATATATTTTTAATATTTTTAATATTTCCATTGTATTCATACATTTGTTATGTATATATGAATTCATTATGTTGTTCATACTTGATGTTATACATTTGATGCAAACAGTATACATACATTATATGGAGACAAACATACTTTTACACTGCCTTATACTGAAGCTATACCTTTTAATGAAATGTTCTTGCTGATCAATTAATCATTCAATTAAGGGTTAACCAATGAGGTGATACAAGTGTTATTTGAATTATATTTATAACAGCTCAAATGACTCCCACTTGGTTTTGCATTGTCTGAAGAAGTTTTTACGAAAACGCATTTTGTTTGTTTTGAAGCGTTAATACTTGTGGTTGTGTTACAAGGACCATTAAATACATTCATTTTAACCAGTTTCACTTCATTTATTGGATACGTTCCTCTTTGGGGGCTCGCAGCGTTTTTTTTTTTTTTTGTTGTTTTGGTTTCTGGCTTCAACTGCTGGCATCAATTTTGGATTACATGGAGGAGGAACCCACTGAGGATGTCCCTGTAGGCAGATGTAGGCATGCCCAGCACGCCCTGGCCTTTACCAAGAGACAACGTATAGCACATGCACTGACAACCTAGGGCCCTAGGGCCTGACATCTTACTTTGACTAGCATACATGTACTAAAAATGAAGCCAGCCAGCCCACACAGCCTGTACCTAACCATGTATTGGCTGTGTACTGCATGCATCAAACAGAGTTAGCCCTGAACTACAGGTCCATCGACTGCTACATTCACAAGGTAAGTCACTCACCTATACACAACTTGTAAGGAGTACTAGAATATGGTAGCATATATATGGACCTGCCACATGTATGCAAGGGAATATAGTGGGCTACTGGGCTACTTGAAGAGATCTAACAGCCACATGGGACAACAGGTACCCAGTCCAATAGTATATGCTCCATAATATTCAGTAGGCCATGTAGCTGAAAAATCCACTGCATTATTCAAGAGAGATGGAACATAGTGGGGTCACACGACAGTCTCACAACTGTCTATGTCAGCAGATCATGGGCTGGTCATCCCCCACCCCCAGCACATCATTGTTTCCATACAACTGCTGTAACAGTAAATCAGCAATGATATATCATCAGATCAGCCAGTCTCAGAGCTGTGACATAGAACCTGAGCACACGTTGAATGAATGAATGAATGAATGACAGTGTAATGCAGAGATGACAGTGTTATGTCTGTGTGCTGTTGACTGTGTGATGAATGACACCTCTCTGTCTGGGGACTGATGTGGCTCAGTGAATTAGGGACATTAGCATGGGTGATGGTGTTGATGTTTTTAATCTGGCAGCATCTACATATTTTCATAGGTTCATAGGAAGGTACTAGGCTATCGCCCTAGGACCTATACAAGCCTAGCCAAAAAGGTACCCTGGCTTTCGCCACCCAAGAAAATGATTTTCCTGTGCCCCTGTCGAGCAGAGCCACAGAGGTGATCCCCAGGGTGAATTTCCTATTTCCCATCCAATCATCAAGATTTTTTTTTAAAGGGTGCTAATGAGGAGCTTTGCTTGATATAGATAGCTAGTTTGTTCCAGAGTATGAGAAGTCTCTGGGACAGGAATCTCTCCCTCCAGCATGTTCTGTTTATTGTGGTGACAAGGTTTAGGTCCCTAGAGCTTGTAGCTCAGAGGGATTGGGATTTCTTTAAGTGGAGCATGTCCAACAGCTCTGGGTTTGACATAGCATTGTATGTTAGGCAGAGATCGCCTCTGAGTAGACGATATGAGATGGAGAAAAGCTGGAGTTTTTTGAGATGGTCTGCACTGGTCATCTGTTTGAGGCCAGTAATCCTCTTTGTGAGGTATTTCTGCAGCTTTTCCTGTTGTTGTAGATGTCTTGTGAGGTACATACCAAAAGGGGCATTGTACTCTATAATGGGTCTAATGAGTGACGAGTAGAGGGGAACAATGACCTCTTTTTTCCTGGATGAGAAACCTTTTGTGATGAGGTGTGCCACATAGAAGGATTTCCTGACTACTGTGGCAATGTGATTATCAAAGGAGAGACTACTGTCCACCTGTGTCCCAAGGTCTCTATCACACTTTCGGTGTT